>NC_043765.1:27785458-28085458 GCF_902148845.1 Salarias fasciatus
GTGGGGGATAGCTTATTGACGATTGTGTGTTTTGGTAAGGCTGGGCTGTGGTGCCGAGTCGCTGCAGTACCTGAGGTTGGTGTCTGTAGGAAGCTTCCTCCGCCGGTCGATATGGTTCTGCTGTCTGGGGCTGTACAGGAACTGGCCTCATGAGTTGATTTTGAGCTGAGGCCGGCGACATCATGCCAGAGGAGATGACTGAGTAGGGAGTGTGAGGAGGCTTTGGAGAGACTGAATGTATTGGCTTGAATGCAGATTCTGCTCTCTCTCTTACAGTAGGAGTGAGATCTCTCAGTTCAGCTTCTCCCTCTAGTGTTGGGATCACATTTGATGTGTGTCTTTCTGTGTGAGACTCCATATTATACTCCTGCCTCCCTGCTTTAGGGGAGTGGCTCGGAGTTTGAACCCAGGTAGGATTATGGAGTGGGGACTGTCTCCGTGGTTGATGGGGCATCATACCTTTTACATTGTGAGTGTCCTCATTCTCCTCTTCTTCCTGCAGGAAGGACGTGATGTGCCCCAGTAGCTCCTGACGACGACGTTGTCTGTGTTCATACAGCTGGAGTTTGCGAGTGACTTCGGCTATTTCCGTCCTTTCCTCCCTCTCACTCCTGGATAGAGATTCAATTAGCTGTTTCAATGATGTGGTGCTCAGTGGGTCACCTGGGTTAGAGCTGTGTGAGGTCCCGCTTGCACCGAGAGGAGAAGCTGCACCCGCTTGCCCGCTGTTTGCCCTGGCTGCTGCTCCTCTCTGCTCCTCACGATCGCCGTTGTTGATGTGGGAGGAAGGGGCAGGCCTCTGAGGGTTGTAGGCAAGGATGTAATCTTCTAGGTGTCTAGGTGTGCGGCGCTGTCTCACTTGCTGCTCTTGTCCATCCATGTGAGGAAGGGGATCTCGGTCTTGATCTGATGACATCCTACAGCAGTCAGTAATCCGGCTCGAAGGACCATTTGTTGAGGATGCTGACCTCTGAATGCTGATTTTAGCGATTAACTGACCACTGTAGGACTCCGGTCAGAGAGCACGTGAGTCATCAGAATGAGCTGAAGCTTTTACTGCAGTTCTGCATTTATTAGATGATGAAAGCAAGCAACCAAGCAAGCAAAGCAGAGCAGTTTCTGGAATGACAGAAATAAAGACTTAATTAACATCATGTACATCCAATGGAGCAATCAAGCACAGAGCAAGGAATGAAAACAAACTGAATTCAACCTGGACTCATAAACATATAAAGCAGATATAACATCAGACTGCCACACATACACTCTCACAGTTAGCTTAAAGATGCTAATTCGCGGCTATGCTAACGCATAAAAAACGAACAATTTAGGCCGCATAAACACAGCTCAGGAGCCACACAACGCCAGCAGAAGATGCATATGAGGCATACACATTCATTTATCATCACTTTGCCCATAACTCACATCATCAATGACTGCTACATCCTCATAAATGCTGCAGTAGCTGAACGGAGGAGGAGGAAGGAAGCGCAGGCAGTTTCAACAATAAGAGCGCTCACTTCAAAATAAGAGCACACACACACATACAGTCAATTGCAGCTTGAAGAATTGTTAACACAAACATTTAAGTGATTAAAGTCCCCATTCACAATAACACATGCGTCTGGGTGCGCAGTCTGTAACCCCGCGATGCAAGAGTGGATGACGTCATTTGCCCGCGCCGAGACCGCACTCGGAGGAATGTAAACAGTCACTGCCACAACATGTGAGATTTCTCTTGGACAGAAATCCGGTCTCAAACCTAGCGCCAGCAGTTCAATATCCGAAGTGCAGACTTGCTCTTTGACGGTGATGTGACCCGGCTTGCACCAGTTGGTATTTACGAACACGGTGATCCCGCCTCCTTTGTTTTTACCGCTGCTCCTGGTCCTATCCGCTCGGACCATGGTGAATCCGTCTTGCTCCACCGCTCCGTCTGGGATGTCGGGATTCAGCCAGGATTCAGTGAGGAATAGCAGGCTACACCTCCCGTATTCTCCCCGGCTCCTCATCAGGGCGGAGAGCTCATCTGTCTTGTTGACCAGCGATCTGACGTTCCCCATAAGGACGAATGGCAGGTATGTCCTCTTGGCTTGTCTGTCTTTCCTCGCTCTCACAGCCACTCCAGCCCTCTTCCCTCTTCTGCGTATCCTTACTTCTCTGGGTAGTCCTGTTGGAGGAGCAGCCGCTCGACTCCGATAGGCATTGAGCTCCTCTTTACAATACACGCGCACTCCTCTGCTAATCAGGCACATCTTGAACACTCGGGTTATGGTTAGAAAGTTTAAGAGAGAAGGTTAAAAGAAAAAATTGCCAGATAACATCGTGTAGGTGTTAAAAAGGTAATCGGTTAGATTAAAAGGGCTAAAAGGTAAAGATAAACGTGGAGCTGTTCAACTGGCCGCCACCCAACCGGCGCCATCATTGACCATGAGTACTGCAGTGGTGGAAAGGACAGTGAATTGAAGCAGTGCCATTCGAAATGCATCACAAAGTGAGGTGTGGATAGCGAGAGTGGCATGTGCAGAAAGACCTGTCTTCATGCTCTTTTCTTTTGTAATTCTTATGGACATTTCATAATAAGACACTCGGTGAGAGTAGTCTGGCTGTGTTTACACTACAGAAGCAGCTCAGAGCCTGTGACTGGACTATTGTTTAATTGTGACCCTGGGGGGTCTTCAGAGCAAGTTGCACTTGTCCCTCTCCTCAATGTGGAACGACATCGTTCAGCTTCCAAATCACTGTGTTGTAGATTTTGAGCAGAGTGAACCTGGACAGAATCTGTCACTGCTGCAGGTGAACCTGGGAGTGTGTGGGACTCATGTGGACCAGCAGGTCCTCCAGATGGTTAAAGTCAACATCGTCCCCAGTCATGATGAGGTCGATGGAGCGGACAAACGTCAGCACTCCCAGGAGACTGTTCAGACTGGTTATCAGGTCAGGAGGAATGAGGTGGAGGACCTTCTCCATCCAGAGCCTGCCATGGTCCCTGTAGGTCTCCAGAGTCCTGCAGTAAGCCAGGGACCGCCTCTCAGTCTCAACACAGACCTGGAGTATCATGCTGGCCACTGGGAAGATTGAGAAAGACTCGCAGTGGATCAAGACATAATCCTTCACGTCCAACCACACTATCACTGTACTCTTTACATCTCAGAACTTTAAGGCTGGAAAGAAGTTCAGTTTGGCTTCAACAAAGTCTTCCAGCAGACACAGCTTGACGTCTCAGCCAGCTGGAGTTACTGAGTTACAAGCCTGACCGAAAGTGTTTGGTTGAGCCTCTCCAAACTGAAATATTTGTCTGGCTTGAAGTTGCACAGCACCCGACCCTCAAACCTGAGCAGCTGCTTTATCCTGCATGCAGGCTGACCCAGCATTGCAGCATGCAGGTCTCTCATGAGCCTGAGACAGTTACCTGCTCATTTGAGAAGAGATGTTTGGAGGTTTGGAGGAGAAAACCCACTGGTGACGATCTCACCTCCTTCATGATGCTTGAACGTCAGCTGTATGTGGCCGTGTGGTGAGTCCATGTGGAGCTGCAGGAAGGTTGGCTTGCTGGAGTTCTCCAGCACATCGAGCAACTCTTCACTGACCCCAACCCTTAGATTTTATAAACTCTCATGTCTCTCTGAAGTTAAATCAGCATGTGAAGAAAATTGTAAACTGTCACAATGATCTGAATGTGTATTTGATGGTATGAAGAAAAGTTAAGCAGGTTTTTTCATCCTGAGTGAAGAGAGCAGCTTCCTCTGACTGACTGCTGGTGTTTTGATTCTGGTTATTGTGAAATGTGTGAAACAAGAGGTGGAATACAGAGAAAATCCATCAAGTGAAATCTGTGCTCCAAAACGATGAGTTTATTGTTGAAAAGAAGAAATCCGCGAGTGAACAGCTGATGTGAAAACAATGTTTATTTGGTCAAAGCTTGAAGAAAATCAGCAGGCAGAAGAGGAATATTGCTGAAGTCAGTTTGGTGTGAAGATAGAAAAAGGGAAAGAGAGAGAGTGACAGAGGTGAGATGAGTGAGAGAGTCCCAGTGAGTCCGGTCAGGACTGGGAACACTGGTCTCTCCTCAGTGTCTCTCTGAGGGGAGTCTGGGAGCCCCGGGTGGCCTCACAGGTCACAGAGCCCACCTTCCTCCACTGGTCTGCAGGGAGCCTCAGGGTGCTGCTCCAGCTGTAGAGGCCGTCCAGCTTCTGCAGCACCCCGGGGCTGCTGCTCTGCTCCCAGCTGCTGCTGCTGCTGCTGCTGCTGTCCTCCACCCTCCAGCTCAGACTCCAGTCTGAGGGGAAGCCCTTGTTGGCCAGGCACATGAGCGTGGCCGTCCCCTGCTGCAGCTCCTCTCTGGAGGGGGGCAGCACCGTCAGGGTGGGCCGGGTATCACCTGGAGGACAGGGAGCACACAGCCGCACAGCTTGAGTGGGACACCGATGCTTTTGTCCTTGAAGAAGTTGCTGTCAGATGCTTTTTCTGCTCCAGCAGTCACTGGCTCACACATTGTTTCACTTCCCTTTAAGAAGCCTCTCATGCACATCAGCACAGAGAGAATCCTCCAACAGTTTGACCTCAAACTCCTCAAACTGCACCCAAAGCAACGCAAGCACATGTCTCAACCTTTACTGGCAAAGATTTGCATCCATGTTTTCACAAAGTTTATGAGTGGAAACTTTAACAACATCAGCTTCAAATCAACGTCGGTTTTTAAAATTATTTACAACAGAATTTCAAAAGACAAACAGTCAATAAAGCTGCTATATGAGGAGGTTTTGACAAGTGCCATTTGAAGACAGTTTTCAGTCCATAACGTAAAGCATTCATCAGTCCAAACCATCAGTTCAAAAGGTGAATTTAAAGTCATTGTTGAAGTTTTAGCAAGGCGACGTCCTGCAGTGACTGATTTCTGACCAGAGTGTCTTGATCGGGAATCAAACACAAAGAAAGAATTTCGTTTCGGACCTTGTTGGATTTACTTTCAAAATAAAGTGTCATGTAGAGCAACTTAATACCAAGTCAATGTTGAAAATACAGTTTTGCCTGACAAGGTAATTAATCACAATTACAACAATTAATCTTCAGTCTTCCCTACATTAATTAAGCATGATTATTGTGATTAACTCTGAGAGACATAGATTTTATCACTTAATCTTGATTTTAATCCGCTGGAAGCTTGAGAGCAAAACTTTTCTCCTCGATTTACTGAAAGTGAAGCAGAGCTGAGCTCTACGGCATGAAATCAGAGGAGATTAAAACTTCATCATTACAATAATTATCTAGAAAAACACATCTTTCTGATCTCAAATCATTCAGAAGAAGGTTTAATGATTGAATTTGAACCTTTTAGCTGTTATTATTAAAGGAGAATCAACTTACTTCCAACATCCAGTCTGGTTCCTCCACCGAACGTGAACCACAGTGATACAAACTCATTGAGCCGCTGTACAAAAACCTCTGACTGCAGAGAGACACCACTCTCTGACTGGGAAACAAACTAACTCACCAAAACTAAACCAGAAACATATGTGACAATGTGGAAAATGGAGAAAACTCCAGACTCATCTTTAAATATCCAGCACATTCCTTCAATATTCCACTAAAAGTGTGAATCCAGAGTGAAAGTCAGTGATGAAAGTGATCAAGTCCCTGTTGGAGTCAGTCAGAGCATTTCCATAGAGAGACACTTTGCATCAGCAGCTCCATGCTCCAGTGCTCTGGGAGAGTTTATAGTCCTGACAGCTGAAGACTGGAGGACTGACAGCTGTCCTTCAGGACCAGAGAAGACAGAGAAATCCTCCTGCTCACAAACATGAGTGTGATCTGCGTCCTCATCTGGACTCTCCTCTGCTGCTGCTTCACAGGTAAAGTCCAGAGAATCCAACTGCTCTCCTCCATCAACATCCGTCCCTCTGAAATGAAGCCCACAGAACTATGAGGCTGCTTTGTCTTTCTGTCTGTGTCTCCTCAGAGTCCAGAGGCCAGGTCACAGTGACTCAGTCTGCAGCAGTCAGCTCTGCTGTGGGAGGAACCGTCACCATACCATGTAACACCAGTCAGGATGTTTTTACTGCTGATGTTGATAATGATGGTAACGAGGAACACTTTTTAGCCTGGTACCAACAGAAAGATGGACAACCTCCTCGAAGGCTCATTGACTATGCTAACCAGCAAGAATCAGAAACTCCAGATCGTTTTACAGGCAGTGGATCAAACTCTCGCTTCACTCTGACCATCAGTGGAGTTCAAGCTGAAGATGCTGCAGTTTATTACTGTCTGAGTGGTCATGTTATCAACAGTCAAGCTGTGTTCACACAGTGAAAAACCGTCGTACAAAAACCTCCCTCAGTCAGACTGAACAGAAACTGAACTCACTGCTACACACTGATACACTTCACTGAACACACACAGCAGATGTTCAACCAACACACTGATAGCTGATCCATGTCTACATTGTGGTTTGAAACAAATGAGTAGCAGATAGAGTTATATCTGTTTGTTTTTCATGATGAAACCAGATCATTTACTTTGAGAAGTCCATCATCATCATCTCAGTAATCAATCACTACAACATGGCTGCCCTCACTTTTTCAGTCCCGAAATAGTTTTGTTCATGATCAAACCTGATTGTTCACATGAAGAAATCATTTCCCATCTCAGCTACAAATCACTGCAAGAGAAAGAAAATCAGCTTCTCTGCTGATGATATTGGATTTTACTGAACTCTTCATTTGCTGTCATTCATTCATCAGTTCACATCAGAAGATAAAGAGTGTTTGAATCTCTGTCACAGTTTAAAGCATCAAATTTAAAAGTGTGTTCATGATCAGTCCTCTGTTGGCTCCAGCAACACTCCCCACCTGCCCGACATCAACCAATCACAATCACACACACTCAGGAGGTGAGAGGACACCTGAGGAGGCTGCTGATCCTCACACACATCACCTGGGTCATAACACCTCTTTACCTGAAAATCAAACATTTACTCCTAGAAATAAATGTCTGAGTAACGATCGAAACACCAATAAAGACCCTTTAAACAGACACAACGGGGACGAAGGCCTGGGGACAAAACCAGGAGCATTTCTATAAATATCTGCCGTTCCAGCTCCATGGCCTGATGTCCACAGCCGGTACAAGTTCATTAAAAGCTCCACAGTCACCAGCGCTGATCCAAGTCTCAGTCACAGAGGAAATCCAGTCACTGGAGCTGAAAGAGTCCCTCAGGATCAAGGTTTTGTTGCTCAGGGATCTGACATTCACCGGGGGGGGGGGGGGGGGGGGGGGGGGGGGGGGGGGTTTGCACAAAAGTAGGATAAATCCATCCAGGATAAATGAAAATGCGCGGCTTGAGTCAGTCTTGTTGGTGTTTTCTAAGATTAATCAGTTGCATGTTTGCCGAGCCAGGATGAAAAGACGCGGCTTCCTCAAGCCAGGTGTGGAGCGTCAGGATAAGTGGCGTTCACGACGTTCTTCAGAAGACCACGTAATCGATCACACTAAAAAGGTTTAGAAGATCCTTTGTTTTAGCAAGCCTTTTATTGTCACGCCCTGTACCCCTGCGACCTCGTGGGGGCGCTGGGGTCCTGTTTTGTGTTTGTCTGCCCTGATGTTCTCCCGCCTCGTTAACTCCCTAATGTGCCTCACCTGCGTCTACCCCTATTTAAGTCTAGCTCTCCTGGGGGCTATTGCACAAAACCAGGATAAGGGATTAAGCCGGCAAACTGTTGTTATTCTGTGGCGATCTTGTGGTGATCCTGGACGAAGTTAGCCTCAAGTCGATTGCACAAAAGCTGGCCAAGTTTATCCCGGACCAGTCACCGTGGTGATTTATTCTCTGCAGCTAGCTGCTCCACAGCAGGCTAACTACCAGGATAAGAATAAACTGCTGTCAACAATGTGAGAAATGGGTGTGGTTTACAGCATTTCCTGGATTTTTCTACACATTACATCATTTAATCATCCTGCAGCCAAATCTTACTGTTGTAGTCGCTGCATCTGCAGCGTCTGGTTGACTTTAGTATTATGTTGTTGCTGAGATTATATGAAGACCAACATAACTTTCAACACAGACGTTTCAGAATCCTTTCTTTAGTAATACAAGTCCTACAATAAAAGGTTCACAATTATTGTAAAGACAACGGGAAAAAAAACCTTAATGAAATTGGTACTAAACCACACTGATGTAAAAAATAAAGAATAAAAACTAAAATAAAACAACCCTGAAGCTACACAATGAGTAAAATGAGAAACAAAGGAAAAATAAATGTCTCACACCACTGAAATGGACACAATATAACAGACAGCATCATTTTGTCTTAACTGTCTCCTGAAAATAGGAAAATCGTCCTATTTCAGGACTCCAGCTTCAGGGTGAAACGGTCCCACATCATTCTGACTCCACTTTTTTAACGGCTAAAATCATACAGAAATTCATTCTCAGAAGACAACAAATTTATCACTTCATGTGATAATTGCTCTTTGGGTTACACTTAAATAACTTACCAGACTGCAGAATATTTTTATGTTAGGTTTTCACCTGCTACAGGTTCTTTTCTAGCCGGGCAGGTTTGTTCTTCATGACAGATGAGGGATGAAACAGAACACAACATGAGGACAATTGATTCCATTAGATAGCACGGACACAGAGTTGAAATATTCTTGAATAAATATCCTAAATATTGGCAAAATGCTGTTTCCCCCGTGTATTTCCTGTATTTTATAATTATCATTTTTGTATGATCATAATCATGGATCATATGCAGAATTAGGCCATTTTTAGTGGATGATTTGCACATCACTATTTCACTTTAATAAAGCTGCGGCCTGCATGCAGTACTTGTCCTCACCATTGAAGCGTGGGGGCGCTGTGCCTTAAACGTCACTTAAAGCAGACGTACAGGCTGGAATATATGGAGTGAAATTAATGGACGTGTTTTGTGTAAAGTCCTCGCTCTGGGGCACCCCCCTTTTTAAGAGAGCCCCCCCGACAGCCGCGGTATAGTCCACACTGCTGCTTTTCCCATGTGAAGTAAGATGCTCGTCCTTGTTCCATTTTCAATCTGTGATTCTGTGATCGATGTCGTGGTCTTCTGAAGAACGCCGTGAACGCCACTTATCCTGATGCTCCTCACCTGGCTTGAGTAAGCCACGTCATTTCATCCTGGCTCGGCAAACGTGCAACCGATTAATCCGAGAAAACACCGACTAGACTTACTCAAGCCGCGCATTTTCATTTATCCTGGATGTATTTATCCTACTTTTGTGCAATAGCCCCCTGGTGTGTCTTGTCAGCTCGTTGTGGGTTGTCCGTGTGTTCTGTGGTGTCCCTGCCTGCATCTCAGCTCAGCTTGCGTTCCTGGATTTCTGCAAATAAACCTCCTGAACTCTGCCTGACGGCCTGCGCTTGGGTCCTTCCATCCTGCACCCGTGACATTTATTTCCCACGGTCTTTAGTTTAGTTTAGTTTTTTTCCCTGAATTGTGCTCACACACCACTGATAAATGTGTTTTCTTTAGATGACCAAGATGACCACTCCATATGGCCCTCAAATTAATGAAAAAAATGTGTTTTTGCTGCACAGATGAAGTTACAATGACATACTTTGGCCACCAGATAGTAATAATGCATTGGTTTTATGTAGCGCTTTTCAGGACACTCAAAGATGCTTCACATTGCAGACTGACGGAAGCGAGGCTGCCAATACGCACCATTGGCCCCTCCGACCACCACCAACCATTCACTCTCACAACTTTCATATTAGGCAATGTGGGTGAAGTGTCTTGCCCAAGGACACAACGACAGTATTACACCTGCGGGAGCGGGAATCGAACCGCCAACCTTCCGGTTATAAGACAACCCGCTCTACCAACTGAGCTACTGAGCATTTTGTCATAGACACTATGTTACACACACATACAATGCACCAACAGTGAAGAGATTACTGAAGATCTGCTGGACCAGCCACTTTGAGGTCACTGAGTCCATTGTGAACAACGAGGACAGCATCAGGAGACTCCTGTCTGAGGCAGCAGAGGGTGACACTGCACCCTTGGATGTTTGTACGGAGGAAAGTGGTCTCCTGGCCCAGCTGGAGAGGCAGAGCTCCTTTGCAACTGCAAAAGTCCTCCTTCATGTGCTTGGTGCACTGACATCAGGAAACTCCATCCTACAGTCACAAACTGTTGATCAGTGCACTGCATGTGAGGCTGTGACAGCTTCACTGGGCGCATTGTAGAAGCTGAGAAGTGATTCCTTCTGGGAGGAGCGTTTCTCGCAGTGTGAAAGTACCAATCCACCTAAAAGGAGACGGATAGTGAGCTCACAGCTTGATGGTACCATCATCTCATCCTCATTAGGACAGGGGGAGCTGATATTTAAACTGGTCACTCTAACCTGACCTTTAAAAGGTCAATGTTCAACATTCTGGACAGAGCAACTGTTGAGATGGAGACAAGATTCTCTCAAAAGAATGTTGACTGAATGAAAGCCACATCCTCTCTCCTGGCTAAGACAACAGCTCTCCTGGACCCCCGCCTCCTCAAGCCACTTCGGGTGCCTGCATGCACAGAGCAAAGAAGCATGAGCCTGCAAAATGAAATTGTGGTTGCAAGATCAATGTTAATGGATAAACTGCCAACTGCTGTGAACCTCTCTAAATCTCTCTTCCGAGAATACAGCATTGTTCTTCGGAAATGAGTGAGAATGCAGGTTCGTGTTGAAAAAGAGCTTTCACATGCAGCTGAAGACACACCAACCATTACTGCGGTGACATACATTCTGTGCAAGATGGGAAATAAATGCATCTCTGTACTGCTGAATGCATTTGCAAGCTTCAGTCATTTTGGCCCATGAGAAATAAATTACAAGGAATCTTGACATGAATAGATTTGTGACAGAATTTGCCGGGAGCAGCTGCAGACTTGTCCTGTAGATGCTATCTGGGACAATATGGATACCTTTAACCTGACCTGTTGCTTTATTACCTGCACATTTCATTGTGTTCTGAGTTAATCTTTGTTTGTGCTGTTACCTTCTCTTTCACCTTAAAAAACAAAACAAAACAAAACAAAACAAAAAAAAAAAACATTATCACCTGCAAGTTCATACGGAGCCCCTAAAGGGACATCAAATATTTCTTTTTTAAGGGAGTTTTACACGCGCCCTTAAAACTTTTACGTGTGCATGTAAAGTTGTTTCCACACTCCCTTAAAACTTTTATGGGCGCAGTAAAAATGCTTCCGTGAGCCACTTCCGCTTCTTTCCGTACCCGTTCAGTCACATGGCAGAGATGGCCGCAGAAGTGAATTTGGAAAGCTTCCTTTAATCACAAAATGTACCCGACAGCGTCATCAACCAACTAAGAGACGACAAGGTGAATACCTGTATCGCACGCATTGCATGATGGAATGAAGCACGACTGTAATCACATAAGTTCACGTCACCAAATATTTTCCTACTTTTGCTGGCTTTCCCTAATTTCTCAAATTCTAAAGTATTACTTGTATCAAAATTGTTCACACGTTCCTTTCCTTCTTCAGATCAACATCAGCGTCATTGGAGTTTTGACTGATGAGCAGTTAGGACAGTATATCCACAAATATGGTGACCGACTCGCCGTGAGAGCATTTTGCCAGCAACGAAATGTGGCGAATAAAAACTCGAGGGACTCGCAGACTGATAAGCCAGCTCTCACGCAAAGTATCAGGGAGAGACTGCGGGGATTTGGAAAAACTCCGGCCAATAACAACAGAGGTGGCAGCAGGGGTTTCCAGCTTAGCAATACACGTGGAGAAAAGACGTGTCGCCTGATTGAAATGGGATGGCTGCATTTTGTTAAAGGCGATTATCATCAAGTCCAAACAAAACATGGAGGTGGAACGCGTTCTCTGACTGTCCAGAAAACAGTCACAATGGTAGAGTTACTGGAGACTGGAAAGACCTTGTTTTTTCCAAATGGACGGTCTCCTAAAGGAGCAGTGGACGACTTTGATTTTGATATTCTTGACTTTAGTCACAACCCGTTACCCGCTGAAATCACAGTTAGTCGGCTGTATGAGGACACTAAAATACGAATGCTGCGTGAATATGTTTCATCCCAGGAGAAGGATTGTTCCCCAGAAGCTGTCATAACACTCTCTGAAACATCTTCAGACTTCGAGGCTACAGAGGACAAGCCAGAGAAGGTAATCACTCCACCATTTGTGTTATCAAAACATTATTCTGGATATCATTTCTCACATTCTGTAATTTGTGACGCATAACTTTAGAAAATGACTTCTAGTGTAAATGTAATATTGAATCAATAAACACATCTGATGAACTGATAAGGCTGCATTCTGCGTTCATGGCTGCTGTGTTGATCAGTAGTCGACAACTTATGGCTCGCAAGCTGATGTGGCTCTTTTGATGACTGCATGTCGCTCTCCAATAAATACTGGCTTACATTTCTTAACAGGATAACTAATCAATAATTCTGCTGACATTTTAAAGTAAAACAGCTTTCTTTTTTTCCTTTTTTTTAAATTAGCCTTTTATTAGTTTTTAAGTATGGAGTTTGATAACACTTTATTCAATTTGGCAAACCACATCTTACTTCACACACACACACACACACAAAAGTAAAACAGCTTTCAAACAAGCCCTCATATGTGTTACAATTGACAAAAAGGCATATTTATTTTGAAGATATCAAAAGGCTTATTTTCTCATTTTGCCACAAGTACTCTGAGCAGTTTTTCATAAAACAATGTATACAATCTGTTTCAAATATTAAAATATCACAAAAACTTTGATTAGTATCAGTGAAATATAAGAGTTTTTGTGTTTGTGTGAGTATATCATTAAACTGATACAATTTCAAATGTAGTCCTTCAACATTTTCTTTTAAGTACCGTCTATCATGCTCAGCCCCGTCTCCCAGCAGAAGATGGTGTCTTCCTCTGCCTCGCCACGGTTCGATCCTCTGGTGCTGTCCTTGTAGCAGCAGATCTCCCTGAAAGCCGCCTGAGAGAGGTTCACTCATGTTGGTGAAGAGAGGAAGAAAAGTGATCCAGTTTTTTTTTTCACACGATCCTACAGGTTCCCAAATGCATTCATGCTCTCTGTGAATTGCAGAATCATCTTTGCTGTCCTACAAAACCAAACAGATAAAAAAAATCACATGTAGATATTTTTATTATCTTTTTGTTTTTTTGTGCATGAAATGATGCAACGTTTCCAGTTGAAGCGATAATACTTAAGTCAATGCATGTAATTTATGGACTTTGGGAGTGTCAGCAAAGGTTTCACAATGCTAACAAGCCAGGAATCCAAGGAGAGTGTTGACTGCAGTTGTCAGTGCCACATGAAGCTGAAGAGAGATGAAACGATTTCGTCTGTTGAAATGATGGAAGAAGCTCCAACCGGAGAAAGGTGTCACATGAATACAGAATGCTGATAATGAGTCATTGTCAAGACCTTGAAACCTGGCAAGAAGAATGACCAACGTCCCTGGGTGGGCTTGAACCACCAACCTTTCAGTTAACAGCCGAACGCGCTGACCTATTGCGCCACAGAGACAGACACCAAAAGTGGGCGTGGTCAATTTCTTAAAACCATAATAAGCATGATGGCCAAGAAGTCTTGGCGCAGATTATTTAAACCTGTCAGTGGAATTAAAAAACAAAGAAAAACATAAGTGCAACCCAGAAAAATACGACCAGCCTATCCAGAATCATCAGTCAGTTTGATCACACAAGTCTTCAGCTTTGCATTGAAAAGTCTGAGATAAGTCGTGGCGCCAATGCCAAAGGCAGTTTGTTCCACAGTGTGGGAGCAGCAAAAGCAGAAGAAAAAAGGAAAAATAAAGAGTCACCTCACTGTTTGTGTCGACCCTGAATGCTTCCAACAGAAGCTGACCTGATCAAGCAGGGTCCTGCCATGTTCACGGACAGTTAAAATCTCACAGTGTTTGGAAGGAGTCGGGTCATGAATGGCTCTGAAAACAAATGACAGGAGTTTAAAATTGTTTCTAAAATGTCAAAGTCGTCTTCTCAATTGGTCATGTGTTGAATCACTAAATCTCATCATTTGACTTTTGCATGTCTGTTGGATGACAAAACACACAGTGTCCTTAGCCGAGGATGATACTGGCCCAGGAACCTCTGGGTTATGGCCCAGCACGCTGCCGCTTCACCACTCAGCTCTATATAAATCTTTTCAATGTATGTAGAAATACAAATGCATGAAATGATGCAACGTTTCCAGTTGAAGCGATAATATTTCCTAGATGTCTGTGAAAGCAAGATACTGGCACCCTGTCAGTGTTTCCATGGTGTAATGGTGAGCACTCTGGACTCTAAATCCAGCGATCCGAGTTCAACTCTCGGTGGAACCTGAATTGCCATTCACAGCACTGAGGCTGTTATAGAGCGCTGGGGTTGCTTCTGCTCCTATAATTATTGAGCCGTTGGCATCAGTCCACTGGGAAAGACAGGCTTCTCACAAGATAAACTGCAGTACCGTCACAGTTGATTTCCTGTTTGTTGTGCAGTTGAAGCCACGCTCACATGTAAGAGTCGCTGTCTCTGTGGTGCAAACTGGTGAGAGTGTGTGGCCGTTAACTGAAAGGCTGGTGGACCAGGCCCACCTTGGGAAGTGACTTACTGGCAAATGACTTTGAATCACTTCTGCAGAGCATGTGGTCAAGGTCAAAACGGCATTTCACAATTCACATTCCTCTTCCAAAAGACAGAAACCAGCTGAAGCTCCCCTCACCACCTGTAGGTAGTACTGAAGCATTTGTTGTCAGCTGAAAAACAACTCGGCCTGAATGCGCGAGTGAAATGTAACCAAGTTTGCTGTAAAGTGGATCACTGAGAACACTCTCACACCTCCTCCAGCACAAGAAACCAATCAGACCTCAGATCTGACTGGTCATAACTGCGTTCAGCTGCCTGAGGATCTAACAACAGTGCAGGGATTGGATGGCACCCTTCCAGGAGTCTCTGCACCATGTCGTCAGTATTGGTGAACTTCTGCTTAGGTTCTGGATCACCTTGTACTCTGGAGAGCTCATTTATTGTCTTGTCTTTGGACATTTCACTGCTCCTGAGGCATTGCGCTCAGTTTCCTGTCGCACCAACCAGTGTCTTTTTGCTATAGAGAGCAGCAGAATAAAGCCCAACTGCATTGATTTTTAAAGATTCCACACAGTAGCGACCATGAAGGTGCTGTGACAGTGAGTCTCTCCACCGATCAAAAGCTTTCGTTTGGTAGACTGAAGCCCAAACTTGTTCTTGTTCCAGCGACAATGTGGAGACCACGGTGGACGCCTGACAGTTGGCCTGTCCGCAGGTTCCATGATTTATTTTCACAGCTTGGATGATGACGTGACAAGACACCTCAAGATCTTCCTTTGGTTCACACATCGGCGGGGACTCTCAGGTCGCTGTCACAATCATTTGTTCTGTCTTCAATCCCACGTGCTACATTTCTGTGTACTATCTGAAGTTGGAGATTGAATCTGTTGAATGTCATTGTTTTGGTTCAAGTGGGCTTCGTCATATGTCTCGGAAGAGGCTTTGTCCATTCTCAAAATGGATTGATTAGTTTGTGGTGTTAGCTTCACAACATTGGCAGAACTTAAGTAAATGCATGTAATTTATGGACTTTGGGAATGTCAGCAAAGGTTTCACAATGCTAACAAGCCAGGAATCCAAGGACAGTGTTGACTGCAGTTGTCAGTGCCACATGAAGCTGAAGAGAGATGAAACGATTTCGTCTGTTGAAATGATGGAAGAAGCTCCAACCGGAGAAAGGAGAAACATGAATACAGAATGGTGATAATGGTGATACTCCTCCAGAGTCCTGCAGTAAGCCAGGGACCGCCTCTCAGTCTCAGCACAGACCTGGAGTATCATGCTGGCCACTGGGAAGATCGAGAAAGACTCACAGTGGATCAAGACATAATCCTTCACATCCAACCACACTATCACTGTACTCTTTACATCTCAGAACTTTAAGGCTGGAAAGAAGTTCAGTTTGGCTTCGACAAAGTCTTCCAGCAGACACAGCTTGACGTCTCAGCCAGCTGGAGTTACTGAGTTACAAGCCTGACTGAAAGTGTTTGGTAAAAGGATTCCATGTGTTTCCAGGAGGTGAGAGAGCCTCTCCAAACTGAAATATTTGTCTGGCTTGAAGTTGCACAGCACCTGACCCTCAAACCTGAGCAGCTGCTTTATCCTGCATGCAGGCTGACCCAGCATTCCAGCATGCAGGCCTCTCATGAGCCTGAGACAGTCACCTGCTCATTTGAGAAGAGATGTTTGGAGGTTTGGAGGAGAAAACCCACTGGTGACGATCTCTCCTCCTTCATGATGCTTGAACGTCAGCTGTATGTGGCCGTGTGGTGAGTCCATGTGGAGCTGCAGGAAGGTTGGCTTGCTGGAGTTCTCCAGCACATCGAGCAACTCTTCACTGACCCCAACCCTTGGATTTTATAAACTCTTCTGTCTCTCTGAAGTTAAATCAGAATGGGAAGAAAATTGTAAGCTGTCACAATGATCTGAATGTGTATTTCAATCAATCAATCAATTTATTTTTGTATAGCCCAGTATCACAACAACAGTTGCCTCAGAGGGCTTCAAGATGTTCCATTATTTGATGGTATGAAGAAAAGTTAAGCAGGTTTTTTTCATCCTGAGTGAAGAGAGCAGCTTCCTCTGACTGACTGACTGTGTTTTTATTCTGGTTCATATGAAATGTGTGAAACAAGAGGTGGAATACAGAGAAAATCCATCAAGTGAAATTTGTGCTCCAAAACGATGAGTTTATTGTTGAAAAGAAGAAATCCGCGAGTGAACAGCTGATGTGAAAACAATGTTTATTTTGTCAGAGCTTGAAGAAAATCAGCAGGCAGAAGAGGAATATTGCTGAAGTCAGTTTGGTGTGAAGATAGAAAAAGGGAGAGAGACAGAGTGACAGAGGTGAGATGAGTGAGAGAGTCCCAGTGAGTCCGGTCAGGACTGGGAACACTGGTCTCTCCTCAGTGTCTCTCTGAGGGGAGTCTGGGAGCCCCGGGTGGCCTCACAGGTCACAGAGCCCACCTTCCTCCACTGGTCTGCAGGGAGCCTCAGGGTGCTGCTCCAGCTGTAGAGGCCGTCCAGCTTCTGCAGCACCCCAGGGCTGCTGCTCTGCTCCCAGCTGCTGCTGCTGCTGCTGCTGCTGTCCTCCACCCTCCAGCTCAGACTCCAGTCTGAGGGGAAGCCCTTGTTGGCCAGGCACATGAGCGTGGCCGTCCCCTGCTGCAGCTCCTCTCTGGAGGGGGGCAGCACCGTCAGGGTGGGCCGGGTATCACCTGGAGGACAGGGAGCACACAGCCGCACAGCTTGAGTGGGACACCGATGCTTTTGTCCTTGAAGAAGTTGCTGTCAGATGCTTTTTCTGCTCCAGCAGTCACTGGCTCACACATTGTTTCACTTCCCTTTAAGAAGCCTCTCATGCACATCAGCACAGAGAGAATCCTCCAACAGTTTGACCTCAAACTCCTCAAACTGCACCCAAAGCAACGCAAGCACATGTCTCAACCTTTACTGGCAAAGATTTGCATCCATGTTTTCACAAAGTTTATGAGTGGAAACTTTAACAACATCAGCTTCAAATCAACGTCGGTTTTTAAAATGATTTACAACAAAATTTCAAAAGACAAACAGTCAATAAAGCTGTTATATGAGGAGGTTTTGACAAGTGCCATTTGAAGGCAGTTTTCAGTCCATAACGTAAAGCATTCATCAGTCCAAACCATCAGTTCAAAAGTTTAATTTAAAGTCATTGTTGACGTTTCAATAAGGCGACGTCCTGCAGTGACTGATTTCTGACCAGAGCTTCTTGATCGGGAATCAAACACATAGAAAGAATTTGGACCCTGTTGGATTTTCTTTCAAAATAAAATGCCATGTAGACCAACTTACTTCAATGTCGATGTTAAAAATACAGTTTTCAAACTGAAAAAAAGCCCTAACCCTGATTAGATGATTAATCATGATTAAGACATTTAATCTTTAGTCATCCCGACATTAATTAATCATGATTAATGTGATTAACCCTGACAGCCATAGTTTTTATCACTTAATCTTGATTTTAATCCACTGGAAGCTTGAGAGGAAAACTTTTCTCCTTGATTTACTGAAAGTGAAGCAGAGCTGAGCTCTACCACATGAAATCAGAGGAGATTAAAACTTCATCATTACAATAATTATCTAGAAAAATATCTTTCTGATCTCAAATCATTCAAAAGAAGGTTTAATGATTGAATTTGAACTATTTAGCCGTCATTATTAAAATAGAATCAACTTACTTCCAACATCCAGTCTGGTTCCTCCACCGAACGTGAACCACAGTGATACAAACTCATTGAGCCGCTGTACAAAAACCTCTGACTGCAGAGAGACACCACTCTCTGACTGGGAAACAAACTAACTCACCAAAACTAAACCAGGAACATACGTGACAATGTGGAAAATGGAGAAAACTCCAGACTCAGCTTTAAATATCCAGCACATTCCTTCAATATTCCACTAAAAGTGTGAATCCAGAGTGAAAGTCAGTGATGAAAGTGATCAAGTCCCTGTTGGAGTCAGTCAGAGCATTTCCATAGAGAGACACTTTGCATCAGCAGCTCCATGCTCCAGTGCTCTGGGAGAGTTTATAGTCCTGACAGCTGAAGACTGGAGGACTGACAGCTGTCCTTCAGGACCAGAGAAGACAGAGAAATCCTCCTGCTCACAAACATGAGTGTGATCTGCGTCCTCATCTGGACTCTCCTCTGCTGCTGCTTCACAGGTAAAGTCCAGAGAATCCAACTGCTCTCCTCCATCAACATCCGTCCCTCTGAAATGAAGCCCACAGAACCATGAGGCTGCTTTGTCTTTCTGTCTGTGTCTCCTCAGAGTCCAGAGGCCAGGTCACAGTGACTCAGTCTGCAGCAGTCAGCTCTGCTGTGGGAGGAACCGTCTCCATACCATGTAACACCAGTCAGAAGGTTTATACTCATGGTAGTGGTGTCCAGGAATTAGCCTGGTACCAACAGAAAGATGGACAACCTCCTAAACTGCTCATTTACTGGGTCAACCGTCGAGCTTCAGGAATTCCAGATCATTTTACAGGCAGTGGATCAAACTCTCGCTTCACTCTGACCATCAGTGGAGTTCAAGCTGAAGATGCTGCAGTTTATTACTGTCTGAGTGGTCATGTTATCAACAGTCAAGCTGTGTTCACACAGTGAAAAACCGTCGTACAAAAACCTCCCTCAGTCAGACTGAACAGAAACTGAACTCACTGCTACACACTGATACACTTCACTGAACACACACAGCAGATGTTCAACCAACACACTGATAGCTGATCCATGTCTACATTGTGGTTTGAAACAAATGAGTAGCAGATAGAGTTATATCTGTTTGTTTTTCATGATGAAACCAGATCATTTCCTCTTTTCCTCACACACATCACCTGGCTCATAACACCTCTTTACCTGAGAATCAAACATTTACTCCTAGAAATAAATGTCTGAGTAACGATCGAAACACCAATAAAGACCCTTTAAACAGACACAACGGGGACGAAAGCCTGGGGACAAAACCAGGAGCATTTCTATAAATATCTGCCGTTCCAGCTCCATGGCCTGATGTCCACAGCCGGTACAAGTTCATTAAAAGCTCCACAGTCACCAGCGCTGATCCAAGTCTCAGTCACAGAGGAAATCCAGTCACTGGAGCTGAAAGAGTCCCTCAGGATCAAGGTTTTGTTGCTCAGGGATCTGACATTCACCGGGGGGTGGGGGGGGGGGGGGGGGGGGGGGTTTGCACAAAAGTAGGATAAATCCATCCAGGATAAATGAAAATGCGCGGCTTGAGTCAGCCTAGTCGGTGTTTTCTCAGATTAATCGGTTACACGTTTGCCGAGTCAAGATGAAAAGACGCGGCTTCCTCAAGCCAGGTGTGGAGCAGCAGGATGAGTGCACGTTCACGGCGTTCTTCAGAAGACCACGAGATCGATCCCACTAAAAAGGTTTGGAAGATCATTTGTTTTAGCAAGCCTTTTATTTCCCACGGTCTTCAGTTTAGTTTAGTTTTTTTCCCTGAATTGTGCTCACACACCACTGATTAATGTGTTTTCTTTCGATGACCAAGAAGCTGGCTGGAACAGCCAAACGCACAGCACTCTGGGTGGGGGCGTTATTTTGTGTGTGTGTGGGGGGGGGGGGGGGGCATGCTCTGCCCCCCCAAGGAAAACTGGATGTTGATGGCAGTCCGGACACCGCATGTGATATCCCATTCATATCTTACTGTATATCAACGATGGGCAACTGGTGGCACTCAGGCCACATACAGCCCACACCCTCACTCCGTGCAGCCCTCAAATTAGATTAAGTTACAATGACATACTTTGGCCACCAGATGGCACGCCCTTCGTGTTTCCGGCTGGGTCCTACACCAGTGAGGAAGAGAGAGACATGAGCCATGGCCATGGCCCCCCGACAACTTCCCGGCAGCCCGACCCGGCGCCGACTGAGTATCATTACCGGGGTCTACAGCTGATGTGCGCCCGGCAGACGCATCATGTCCCAGCGGCAGCTTGGCACCTCTGTCGACGGCGTCTCAAAGCGTCCTTCTCGTTCTCCTGGCTCACTCCTCTGTCTCTGGCCCTGCTGTGTGGGCTCCTCCAGACTTAAGCTTGGTTCGCCCTTTACAACCCATTCTAAATACGCACCGGAGACGGCCGTTGGGGAAAACATGAAGGTGCTTTAATGCAGCTAAACTCGACCATGTGTGGAGTGCTCCATGATGCGTGACGCCAGTTTTTGTTTTGCTTGTCGCAAATTTGGCGCCAATACAGATCGTGAGGACATATTTACCATGTGTGGATACACCAATTGGAAAAAAGCACTGGAAAAAGATGGAGGCTTTTTTAAACATGCATCAGGCACCGCACACTCCAGAGGGGTTGGATGATATCAGGACCAGGTCTGAAAACTCTGATTAGGGGTTTTGTATCAAAAGTGATGGTACCAGAGACCGCTGCAACATTGAAAACTGGTCTATTGTGGTGAGATTTGTCCATGACTCTGTCCCAGAAGAGCACCTGATCGGCTTGGTGGAACTGAGTCAGCTTGATGCTGAACATGTGAGGACACAAATGCTCTCTCAGCTCTCTGACCTGCTATATAATGCTGATAACAGTGTCTCAATGCCATGATGGTGCTGCAGTCATGTCTGCAGTGAGGGGTGGGGTGCAGGCCCTCCAACAAAAGCTCAGCAGGGGCATTCCTTATGTTCACTGCTTCAATCACCAGCTGCATTTGGCAGTTGTTCATGCAATGCAAGCAGAGCCTTCAGCTAAGAGGTTGTTTGATTGGTCCAGCTCACTGAAATCATTTTGTCATAGACACTATGTTACACACACATAAAATGCACCAACAGTGAAGAGATTACTGAAGATTCGCTGGACCAGCCACTTTGAGGTCACTGAGTCCATTGTGAACAACGAGGACAGCATCAGGAGACTCCTGTCTGAGGCAGCAGAGGGTGACACTGCACCCTTGGATGTTTGTACGGAGGAAAGTGGTCTCCTGGCCCAGCTGGAGAGGCAGAGCTCCTTTGCAACTGCAAAAGTCCTCCTTCATGTGCTTGGTGCACTGACATCAGGAAACTCCATCCTACAGTCACAAACTGTTGATCAGTGCACTGCATGTGAGGCTGTGACAGCTTCACTGGGCACATTGTGGAAGCTGAGAAGTGATTCCTTCTGCGAGGAGCGTTTCTCGCAGTGTGAAAGTACCAATCCACCTAAAAGGAGACGGATAGTGAGCTCACAGCTTGAGGGGACCATCATCTCATCCTCATTAGGACAGGGGGAGCTGATATTTAAACTGGTCACTCTAACCTGACCTTTAAAAGGGCAATGTTCAACATTCTGGACAGAGCAACTGTTGAGATGGAGACAAGATTCTCTCAAAAGAATGTTGACTTAATGAAAGCCACATCCTCTCTCCTGGCTAAGACAACAGCTTTCCTGGACCCCCGCCTCCTCAAGCCACTTCGGGTGCCTGCATGCACAGAGCAAAGTAGCATGAGCCTGCAAAATGAAATTGTGGTTGCAAGATCAATGTTAATGGATAAACTGCCAACTGCTGTGAACCTCTCTGAAGCTTGCAAATGCATTCAGCAGTACAAAGATGCATTTATTTCCCATCTTGCACAGATTGTATGTCACTGCAGTAATGATTGGTGTGTCTTCAGCTACATGTGAAATCTCTTTTTCAACACTAACCCGCATTCTCACTCATCTCCGAAGAACAATGCTGTATTCACGGAAGAGAGATTTTGTCATTTTGGCCCATGAGAAATAAATTACAAGGAATCTTGACGTGAATAGATTTGTGACAGAATTTGCCAAGAGCAGCTGCAGACTTGTCCTGTGGATGCTATCTGGGACAATATGGATACCTTTAATCTAACCTGTTGCTTGATTACCGGCACATTTCATTGTGTTCTGAGTTATGGTGCGTTCACACCGGACGCATCGCGGGCGTCGTCGACGCTTGGGACGCCTCGAAGCTGACGCTTGTGACGCTTCAAGCACGACGCTTGACACAAAGCTCTTGACGCTTGCGACACGCGTCAGTTTATTGGCGCGCGGGAGGCTGATTTCTGTTTTCCGCTGAGGCGGAACGGCTTTATTTGTTAGATAAAGCTAGACCGCGTCGTCGTCGGAAAAGTCGCTATTGGCTGGTCTGCTCCTCTCTGCTCTGACTGCAGCAGGGGGCGCTGCGTGAGACTGACCGCTTGTGAGTGCTTTGGGACGGGGATGGGCTCACGGCAGCACCCGCTGCTCATTGACGACAGCAACGAGACGTCCTGTCACGTCTCCAGAGCACCAGAAAAGGTCGCCAGATTTGTCGCTAGTTGCTTTTGACAAAAAAAAAGTCGCCAAGAGGCTTTGGAAAGTCGCCAGATTTAGCGAGAAAGTCGTCAAGTTGGCAACACTGGCTGGCCCGCATTGGTCCTCGGATCACTCGTAGTGACCGGAGGGATCGTCTCTGATTGGTTGACGCCCAGCGGCAGCGTGTCGAAAGTTCAGTTTTCCCAACTCTCAAAGAGCGACGCTCCTGACGCCGGGGACGCGCGTCATGGGCGTCGATGCTCGAAACGCTTGAAAAGCGACGCTTATGACGCTCCTGACGCGCCGCCCCGCCCCCCGACGCTCGTCCACATAGACTTTGCATTGAAAAGCGCCGCTCACGACGCTTGCGACGCGTCCGGTGTGAACGCACCATTAATCTTTGCTTGTGCTGTTCCCTTCTCTTTCACCTTAACAAAAAAACAAAACAAAACAAAAAACATTATCACCTGCAAGTTCATACGGAGCCCCTAAAGGGACATCAAATATTTCTTTTAAGGGAGTTTTACATGCTCCCTTAAAACTTTTACGTGTGCATGTAAAGTTGTTTCCACACTCCCTTAAAACTTTTATGGGCGCAGTAAAAATGCTTCCGTGAGCCACTTCCGCTTCTTTCCGTACCCGTTCAGTCACATGGCAGAGATGGCCGCAGAAGTGAATTTGGAAAGCTTCCTTAAATCACAAAATGCACCCGACAGCGTCATCAACCAGCTAAGAGATGACAAGGTGAATACCTGTATCGCACGCATTGCATGATGGAATGAAGCACGACTGTATTCACATAAGTTCACGTCACCAAATGTTTTCCTACTTTTGCTGGCTTTCCCTAATTTCTCAAATTCTAAAGTATTATTTGTATCAAAATTGTTTACACATTCCTTTCCTTCTTCAGATCAACATCAGCGTCATTGGAGTTTTGACTGATGAGCAGTTAGGACAGTATAGCCACAAATATGGTGACCGACTCGCTGTGAGACCATTTTGCCAGCAACGAAATGTGGCGAATAAAAACTCGAGGGACCCGCAGACTGATAAGCCAGCTCTCACGTAAGGAATCAGGGAGAGACTGCGGGGATTTGGAAAAACTCCGGCCAATAACAACAGAGGTGGCAGCAGGGGTTTCCAGCTTAGCAATACACGTGGAGAAAAGACGTGTCGCCTGATTGAAATGGGATGGCTGCATTTTGTTAAAGGCGATTATCATCAAGTCCAAACAAAACATGGAGGTGGAACGCGTTCTTTGACTGTCCAGAAAACAGTCACAATGGCAGAGTTACTGGAGACTGGAAAGACCTTGTTTTTTCCAAATGGACGGTCTCCTGAAGGAGCAGTGGACGACTTTGATTTTGATATTCTTGACTTTAGTCACAACCCGTTACCCGCTGAAATCACAGTTAGTCGGCTGTATGAGGACACTAAAATACGAATGCTGCGTGAATATGTTTCATCCAGGAGAAGGATTGTTCCCCAGAAGCTGTCATAACACTCTCTGAAACATCTTCAGACTTTGAGGCCACAGAGGACAAGCCAGAGAAGGTAATCACTCCACCATTTGTGTTATCAAAACATTATTCTGGATATCATTTCTCACATTCTGTAATTTGTGATGCATAACTTCAGAAAATGACTTTTAGTGTAAATGTAATATTGGATCACTAAACACATCTGATGAACTGATAAGGCTGCATTCTGCGTTCATGGCTGCTGTGTAGATCAGTAGTCGGCAACTTATGGCTCGCAAGCTGATGTGGCTCTTTTGATGACTGCATGTCGCTCTCCAATAAATACTGGCTTACATTTCTTAACAGGATAACTAATCAATAATTCTGCTGACGTTTTAAAGTAAAACAGCTTTTTCTTTTTTCCTTTTTTTTAAATTATCCTTCTATTAGTTTTTAAGTACGGAGTTTGATAACACTTTATACAATTTGGCAAACCACATCTTACTTCACACACACACACACACACAAAAGTAAAACAGCTTTCAAACAAGCCCTCATATGTGTTACAATTGACAAAAAGGCATATTTAATTTGAAGATATCAAAAGGCTTATTTTCTCATTTTGCCACAAGTACTCTGAGCAGTTTTTCATAAAACAATGTATACAATCTGTTTCAAATATTAAAATATCACAAAAACTTTGATTAGTATCAGTGAAATATAAGAGTTTTTGTGTTTGTGTGAGTATATCATTAAACTGATACAATTTCAAATGTAGTCCTTCAACATTTTCTTTTAAGTACCGTCTATCATGCTCAGCCCCGTCTCCCAGCAGAAGATGGTGTCTTCCTCTGCCTCGCGACGGTTCGATCCTCTGGTGCTGTCCTTGTAGCAGCAGATCTCCCTGAAAGCCTCCTCTGACAGAGGTTCACTCATGTTGGTGAAGAGTGGAAGAAAAGCGATCCAGCTTTTTTTTGCACACGATCCTACAGGTTCCCAAATGCATTCATGCTCTCTGTGAATTGCAGAATCATCTTTGCTGTCCTACAAAACCAAACAGATAAAAAAATCACATGTAGATATTTTTATTATCTTTTTGTTTTTTTGTGCATGAAATGATGCAACGTTTCCAGTTGAAGCGATAATACTTAAGTCAATGCATGTAATTTATGGACTTTGGGAGTGTCAGCAAAGGTTTCACAATACTAACAAGCCAGGGATCCAAGGAGAGTGTTGACTGCAGTTGTCAGTGCCACATGAAGTGGAAGAGAGATGAAACGATTTCGTCTGTTGAAATGATGGAAGAAGCTCCAACCGGAGAAAGGAGAAACATGAATACAGATAATGAGTCATTGCCAAGACCTTGAAACCTGGCAAGAAGAATGACCAACGTCCCTGGGTGGGCTTGAACCACCAACCTTTCAGTTAACAGCCGAACGCGCTGACCTATTGCGCCACAGAGACAGACACCAAAAGTGGGCGTGGTCAATTTCTTAAAACCATAATAAGCATGATGGCCAAGAAGTCTTGGTGCAGATTATTGAAACCTGTCAGTGGAATTAAAAAACAAAGAAAAACATAAGTGCAACCCAGAAAAATACGACCAGCCTATCCAGAATCATCAGTCAATTTGATCACACAAGTCTTCAGCTTTGCATTGAAAAGTCTGAGATAAGTCGTGGCGCCAATGCCAAAGGCAGTTTGTTCCACAGTGTGGGAGCAGCAAAAGCAGAAGAAAAAAGGAAAAATAAAGAGTCACCTCACTGTTTGTGTCGACCCTGAATGCTTCCAACAGAAGCTGACCTGATCAAGCAGGGTCCTGCCATGTTCACGGACAGTTAAAATCTCACAGTGTTTGGAAGGAGTCGGGTCATGAATGGCTCTGAAAACAAATGACAGGAGTTTAAAATTGTTTCTAAAATGTCAAAGTCGTCTTCTCAATTGGTCATGTGTTGAATCACTAAATCTCATCATTTGACTTTTGCATGTCTGTTGGATGACAAAACACACAGTGTCCTCAGCCGAGGATGATACTGGCCCAGGAACCTCTGGGTTATGGCCCTGCACGCTGCCGCTTCACCACTCAGCTCTATATAAATCTTTTCAATGTATGTAGAAATACAAATGCATGAAATGATGCAACGTTTCCAGTTGAAGCGATAATATGTCCTAGATGTCTGTGAAAGCAAGATACTGGCACCTTGTCAGTGTTTCCATGGTGTAATGGTGAGCACTCTGGACTCTGAATCCAGCGATCTGAGTTCAACTCTCGGTGGAACCTGAATTGCCATTCACAGCACTGAGGCTGTTATAGAGCGCTGGGGTTACCTCTGCTCCTATAATTATTGAGCTGTTGGAATCAGTCCACTGGGAAAGACAGGCTTCTCACAAGATAAACTGCAGTACTGTCACAGTTGATTTCCTGTTTGTTGAGCAGTTGAAGCCACGCTCACATGTAAGAGTCGCTGTCTCTGTGGTGCAAACTGGTGAGAGCGTGTGGCCGTTAACTGAAAGGCTGGTGGACCAGGCCCACCTTGGGAAGTGACTTACTGGCAAATGACTTTGAATCACTTCTGCAGAGCATGTGGTCAAGGTCAAAACGGCATTTCACAATTCACATTCCTCTTCCAAAAGACAGAAACCAGCTGAAGCTCCCCTCACCACCTGTAGGTAGTACTGAAGCATTTGTTGTCAGCTGATAAACAACTCGGCCTGAATGCCCGAGTGAAATGTAACCAAGTTTGCTGTAAAGTGGATCACTGAGAACACTCTCACACCTCCTCCAGCACAAGAAACCAATCAGACCTCAGATCTGACTGGTCATAACCGCGTTCAGCTGCCTGAGGATCTAACAACAGTGCAGGGATTGGATGGCACCCTTCCAGGACTCTCTGCACCATGTCGTCAGTATTGGTGAACTTCTGCTTAGGTTCTGGATCACCTTGTACTCTGGAGAGTTCATTTATTGTCTTGTCTTTGGACATTTCACTGCTCCTGAGGAGTTGCGCTCAGTTTCCTGTCGCACCAACCAGTGTCTTTTTGCTATAGAGAGCAGCAGAATAAAGCCCAACTGCATTGATTTTTAAAGATTCCACACAGTGGCGACCATGAAGGTGCTGTGACAGTGAGTCTCTCCACCGATCAAAAGCTTTCGTTTGGTAGACTGAAGCCCAAACTTGTTCTTGTTCCAGCAACCGCAATGTGGAGACCACGGTGGACGCCTGACAGTTGGCCTGTCCGCAGGTTCCATGATTTAATTTCACAGCTTGGATGATGACATGACAAGACACCTAAAGATTTTAATTGGGGCCACACATCGGCGCTGACTCTCAGGTCGCTGTCACAATCATTTGTTCTGTCTTCAATCCCACGTGCTACATTTCCGTGTACTATCTGAAGTTGGACATTGAATCTGTCGAATGTCATTGTTTTGGTTCAAGTGGGCTTCGTCATATGTCTCGGAAGAGGCTTTGTCCATTCTCAAAATGGATTGATTAGTTTGTGGTGTTAGCTTGACAACACTGGCAGAACTTAAGTAAATGCATGTAATTTATGGACTTTGGGAGTGTCAGCAAAGGTTTCACAATGCTAACAAGCCAGTAATCCAAGGACAGTGTTGACTGCAGTTGTCAGTGCAACATGAAGCTGAAGAGAGATGAAACGATTTCGTCTGTTGAAATGATGGAAGAAGCTCCAACCGGAGAAAGGAGAAACATGAATACAGAATGGTGATAATGGTGATACTCCTCCAGAGTCCTGCAGTAAGCCAGGGACCGCCTCTCAGTCTCAACACAGACCTGGAGTATCATGCTGGCCACTGGGAATATCGAGAAAGACTCACAGTGGATCAAGACATAATCCTTCACATCCAACCACACTGTCACTGTACTCTTTACATCTCAGAACTTTAAGGCTGGAAAGAAGTTCAGTTTGGCTTCAACAAAGTCTTCCAGCAGACACAGCTTGACGTCTCAGCCAGCTGGAGTTACTGAGTTACAAGCCTGACCGAAAGTATTTGGTTGAGCCTCTACAAACTGAAATATTCATCTGGCTTGAAGTTGCACAGCACCCGACCCTCAAACCTGAGCAGCTGCTTGATCCTGCATGCAGGCTGACCCAGCATTCCAGCATGCAGGCCTCTCATGCGCCTGAGACAGTTACCTGCTCATTTGAGAAGAGATGTTTGGAGGTTTGGAGGAGAAAACCCACTGGTGACGATCTCACCTCCTTCATGATGCTTGAACGTCAGCTGTATGTGGCCGTGTGGTGAGTCCATGTGGAGCTGCAGGAAGGTTGGCTTCCTGGAGTTCTCCAGCACATCGAGCAACTCTTCACTGACCCCAACCCATGGATTTTATAAACTCTTCTGTCTCTCTGAAGTTAAATCAGAATGTGAAGAAATTGTAAACTGTCACAATGATCTGAATGTGTATTTGATGGTATGAAGAAAAGTTAAGCAGGTTTTTTTCATCCTGAGTGAGGAGAGCAGCTTCCTCTGACTGACTGAGTGTTTTTATTCTGGTTATTGTGAAATTTGTGAAACAAGAGGTGGAAAACAGAGAAACTCCATCAAGTGAAATTTGTGCTCCAAAACGATGAGTTTATTGTTGAAAAGAAGAAATCCACGAGTGAACAGCTGATGTGAAAACAATGTTTATTTGGTCAAAGCTTGAAGAAAATCAGCAGGCAGAAGAGGAATATTGCTGAAGTCAGTTTGGTGTGAAGATAGAAAAAGGGAGAGAGAGAGAGTGACAGAGGTGAGATGAGTGAGAGAGTCCCAGTGAGTCCGGTCAGGACTGGGAACACTGGTCTCTCCTCAGTGTCTCTCTGAGGGGAGTCTGGGAGCCCCGGGTGGCCTCACAGGTCACAGAGCCCACCTTCCTCCACTGGTCTGCAGGGAGCCTCAGGGTGCTGCTCCAGCTGTAGAGGCCGTCCAGCTTCTGCAGCACCCCGGGGCTGCTGCTCTGCTCCCAGCTGCTGCTGCTGCTGCTGCTGCTGTCCTCCACCCTCCAGCTCAGACTCCAGTCTGAGGGGAAGCCCTTGTTGGCCAGGCACATGAGCGTGGCCGTCCCCTGCTGCAGCTCCTCTCTGGAGGGGGGCAGCACCGTCAGGGTGGGCCGGGTATCACCTGGAGGACAGGGAGCACACAGCCGCACAGCTTGAGTGGGACACCGATGCTTTTGTCCTTGAAGAAGTTGCTGTCAGATGCTTTTTCTGCTCCAGCAGTCACTGGCTCACACATTGTTTCACTTCCCTTTAAGAAGCCTCTCATGCACATCAGCACAGAGAGAATCCTCCAACAGTTTGACCTCAAACTCCTCAAACTGCACCCAAAGCAACGCAAGCACATGTCTCAAAGTTGTTTCACAAAGTTTATGAGTGGAAACTTTAACAACATCAGCTTCAAATCAACGTCTGTTTTTAAAATTATTTACGACAGAATTTAAAAGGACAAACAGTCAATAAAGCTGTTATATGAGGAGGTTTTGACAAGTGCCATTTGAAGGCAGTTTTCAGTCCATAACGTAAAGCATTCATCAGTCCAAACCATCAGTTCAAAAGGTGAATTTAAAGTCATTGTTGACGTTTCAATAAGCCGACGTCCTGCAGTGACTGATTTCTGTCCAGAGCTTCTTGATCAGGAATCAAACACAAAGAAAGAATTTTGTTTTGGAGGTTTTTGGATTTTCTTTCAAAATAAAGTGTCATGTAGAGCAAATCAATACTATGTTAATGTTGAAAATACAGTTTTCAATCTGAAAAGAAGCCCAAAGCCTGATTAGTTGATTAATTACAATTAAGACAATTAATCTTTAGTCATTCCTACATTGATTTATCATGATAAATGTGATTAACTCTGACAGCCATAGTTTTTATTACTTAATCTTGATTTTAATCCACTGGAAGCTTGAGAGGAAAACTTTTCTCCTTGATTTACTGAAAGTGAAGCAGAGCTGAGCTCTACCACATGAAATCAGAGGAGATTAAAACTTCATCATTGCAGTAATTATCTAGAAAACACATCTTTCTGATCTCAAATCCTTCAAAAGAAGGTTTAATGATTGAATTTGAACCTTTTAGCTGTTATTATTAAAGGAGAATCAACTTACTTCCAACATCCAGTCTGGTTCCTCCACCGAACATGAACCACAGTGATACAAACTCATTGAGCCGCTGTACAAAAACCTCTGACTGCAGAGAGACACCACTCTCTGACTGGGAAACAAACTAACTCACCAAAACTAAACCAGGAACATACGTGACAATGTGGAAAATGGAGAAAACTCCAGACTCATCTTTAAATATCCAGCACATTCCTTCAATATTCCACTAAAAGTGTGAATCCAGAGTGAAAGTCAGTGATGAAAGTGATCAAGTCCCTGTTGGAGTCAGTCAGAGCATTTCCATAGAGAGACACTTTGCATCAGCAGCTCCATGCTCCAGTGCTCTGGGAGAGTTTATAGTCCTGACAGCTGAAGACTGGAGGACTGACAGCTGTCCTTCAGGACCAGAGAAGACAGAGAAATCCTCCTGCTCACAAACATGAGTGTGATCTGCGTCCTCATCTGGACTCTCCTCTGCTGCTGCTTCACAGGTAAAGTCCAGAGAATCCAACTGCTCTCCTCCATCAACATCCGTCCCTCTGAAATGAAGCCCACAGAACCATGAGGCTGCTTTGTCTTTCTGTCTGTGTCTCCTCAGAGTCCAGAGGCCAGGTCACAGTGACTCAGTCTGCAGCAGACAGCTCTGCTGTGGGAGGAACCGTCACCATACCATGTAACACCAGTCAGGATGTTGGTGTTTCTTTTCTTAGTGTTAATGGTGTACTTACTTTATCTTGGTACCAACAGAAAGATGGACAACCTCCTAAACTGCTCATTTACTTGGTCAACCGTCGAGCTTCAGGAATTCCAGGTCGTTTTACAGGCAGTGGACCAGACACTCGTTTCACTCTGACCATCAGTGGAGTTCAAGCTGAAGATGCTGCAGTTTATTACTGTCTGAGTTATCATGCTATCAACAGTCAGAAAGTGTTCACACAGTGAAAAACCGTCGTACAAAAACCTCCCTTAGTCAGACTGAACAGAAACTGAACTCACTGCTACACACTGATACACTTCACTGAACACACACAGCAGATGTTCAACCAGCACACTGATAGCTGATCCATGTCTACATTGTGGTTTGAAACAAATCAGTAGCAGATAGAGTTATATCTGTTTGTTTTTCATGATGAAACCAGATCATTTCCTCTTTTCCTCACACACATCACCTGGCTCATAACACCTCTTTACCTGAAAATCAAACATTTACTCCTAGAAATAAATGTCTGAGTAACAATCGAAACACCAATAAAGACCCTTTAAACAGACACAACGGGGACGAAGGCCTGGGGACAAAACCAGGAGCATTTCTATAAATATCTGCCGTTCCAGCTCCATGGCCTGATGTCCACAGCCGGTACAAGTTCATTAAAAGCTCCACAGTCACCAGCGCTGATCCAAGTCTCAGTCACAGAGGAAATCCAGTCACTGGAGCTGAAAGAGTCCCTCAGGATGAAGGTTTAGTTGCTCAGGGATCTGACATTCACCGGGGGGGGGGGGGTTTGCACAAAAGTAGGATAAATACATCCAGGATAAATGAAAATGCGCGGCTTGACTCAGCCGAGTTGGTGTTTTCTCAGATTAATCAGTTACACGTTTGCCGAGTCAAGACGAAAAGACGCAGCTTCCTCAAGCCAGATGTGGAGCATCAGGATAAGTGGCGTTCACGGTGTTCTTCAGAAGACCACAAGATCGATCCCACTAAAAAGGTTTGGAAGATCCTTTGTTTCAGCAAGCCTTTTATTTCCCACGGTCTTTAGTTTAGTTTAGTTTTTTTCCCTGAATTGTGCTCACACACCACTGATTAATGTGATTTCTTTAGATGACCAAGAAGCTGGCTGGAACAGCCAAACGCACAGCACTCTGGGTGGGGTCATTATCGGTGGGGGTGGTGGGGGGGGTGGGGGTGGGGCGCAGTGCCCACCCATGGGCATGCTCTGCCCACCAAAGGAAAACTGGATGCTGATGGCAGTCCGGGCACCGCATGTGATATCCCAGTCATATATTACTGTATATCAGGGATGGGCAACTGGCGGCGCGCGGGTCACATACGGCCCACACCCTCATTCTGTACGGCCCTCAAATTAATGAAAAAAAAAAGTGTTTTTGCTGCACAGATGAAGTTACAATGACATACTTTGGCCACCAGATGGCACGCCCTTCGTGTTTCCGGCTGGGTCCTACACCAGTGAGGAAGAGAGAGACATGAGCCATGGCCATGGCCCCCCCGACAACTTCCCGGCAGCCCGACCCGGCGCCGACTGAGTATCATTACCGGGGTCTACAGCTGATGTGCGCCCGGCAGACGCATCATGTCCCAGCGGCAGCTTGGCACCTTTGTCGGTGGCGTCTCAAAGCGTCCTTCCCGGTCTCCTGGCTCACTCCTCTGTCTCTGGCCCTGCTGTGTGGGCTCCTCCAGACTTAAGCTTGGTTCGCCCTTTACAACCCATTCTAAATACGCACCGGAGACGGCCGTTGGGGAAAACATGAAGGTGCTTTAATGCAGCTAAACTCGACCATGTCTGGAGTGCTCCATGATGCGTGACGCCAGTTTTTGTTTTGCTTGTCGCAAATTTGGCTCCAATACAGATCGTGAGGACATATTTACCATGTGTCGATGCACCAATTGGAAAAAAGCACTGGAAAAAGATGGAGGCTTTTTTAAACATGCATCAGGCACCGCACACTCCAGAGGGGTTGGATGATATCAGGACCAGATCTGAAAACTCTGATTAGGGGTTTTGTATCAAAAGTGATGGTACCAGAGACCGCTGCAACATTGAAAACTGGTCTATTGTGGTGAGATTTGTCCATGACTCTGTCCCAGAAGAGCACCTGATGGGCTTGGTGGAACTGAGTCAGCTTGATGCTGAACATGTGAGGACACAAATGCTCTCTCAGCTCTCTGACCTGCTATATAATGCTGATAACAGTGTCTCAATGCCATGATGGTGCTGCAGTCATGTCTGCAGTGACGGGTGGGGTGCAGGCCCTCCAACAAAAGCTCAGCAGGGGCCTTCCTTATGTTCACTGCTTCAATCACCAGCTGCATTTGGCAGTTGTTCATGCAATGCAAGCAGAGCCTTCAGCTAAAAGGTTTTTCGATTGGTCCAGCGCACTGAAATCATTTTGTCATAGACAATATGTTACACACACATACAATGCACCAACAGTGAAGAGATTACTGAAGATTCGCTGGACCAGCCACTTTGAGGTCACTGAGTCCATTGTGAACAACGAGGACAGCATCAGGAGACTCCTGTCTGAGGCAGCAGAGGGTGACACTGCACCCTTGGATGTTTGTACGGAGGAAAGTGGTCTCCTGGCCCAGCTGGAGAGGCAGAGCTCCTTTGCAACTGCAAAAGTCCTCCTTCATGTGCTTGGTGCACTGACATCCGGAAACTCCATCCTACAGTCACAAACTGTTGATCAGTGCACTGCATGTGAGGCTGTGACAGCTTCACTGGGCACATTGTGGAAGCTGAGAAGTGATTCCTTCTGCGAGGAGCGTTTCTCGCAGTGTGAAAGTACCAATCCACCTAAAAGGAGACGGATAGTGAGCTCACAGCTTGATGGTACCATCATCTCATCCTCATTAGGACAGGGGGAGCTGATATTTAAACTGGTCACTCTAACCTGACCTTTAAAAGGGCAATGTTCAACATTCTGGACAGAGCAACTGTTGAGATGGAGACAAGATTCTCTCAAAAGAATGTTGACTTAATGAAAGCCACATCCTCTCTCCTGGCTAAGACAACAGCTTTCCTGGACCCCCGCCTCCTCAAGCCACTTCGGGTGCCTGCATGCACAGAGCAAAGAAGCATGAGCCTGCAAAATGAAATTGTGGTTGCAAGATCAATGTTAATGGATAAACTGCCAACTGCTGTGAACCTCTCTGAAGCTTGCAAATGCATTCAGCAGGACAAAGATGCATTTATTTCCCATCTTGCACAGATTGTATGTCACTGCACTAATCATTGGTGTGTCTACAGCTGCATGTGAAAGCTCTTTTTCAACACGAACCCACATTCTCACTCATCTCCGAAGAACAGTGCTGTATTCATGGAAGAGAGATTTAGTCATTTTGGCCCATGAGAAATAAATTACAAGGAATCTTGACGTGAATAGATTTGTGACAGAATTTGCCAAGAGCAGCTGCAGACTTGTCCTGTCGATGCTATCTGGGACAATATGGATACCTTTAATCTAACCTGTTGCTTGATTACCGGCACATTTCATTGTGTTCTGAGTTATGGTGCGTTCACACTGGACGCGTCGCGGGCGTCGTCGACGCTTGGGACGCCTCGAAGCTGACGCTTGATACAAAGCTCTTGACGCTCGCGACGCTCTTGACGCGCGTCAGTTTATTGGCGCGCGGGAGGCTGATTTCTGTTTTCCGCGATGGCGGGTCGGCTTTATTTGTTAGATAAAGCTAGACCGCGTCGTCGTCGGAAAAGTGGCTATTGGCTGGTCTGCTCCTCTCTGCTCTGACTGCAGCGGGGAGCGCTGCATGAGACTGACCGCTTGTGAGAGCTTTGGGACGGGGATGGGCTCACGGCAGCACCCGCTGCTCATTGACGACAGCAACGAGACGTCCTGTCACGTCTCCAGAGCACCAGAAAAGGTCGCCAGATTTGTTGCTAGTTGCTTTTGACAAAAAAAAAAAGTTGCCAAGAGGCTTTGAAAAGTCGCCAGATTTAGCGAGAAAGTCGTCAAGTTGTCAACACTGGCTGGCCCGCATCGGTCCTCGGATCACTCGTAGTGACGTAGCAGCGGAGGGATCGTCTCTGATTGGTTGACGCCCAGCGGCAGCGCGTCGAAAGTTCAGTTTTCCCAACTCTCAAAGAGCGACGCTCCTGACGCCGGGGACGCGCGTCGTGGGCGTCGATGCTCGAAATGCTTGAAAAGCGACGCTTATGACGCTCCTGACGCGCCGCGCCGCCCCCCGACGCTCGTCCACATAGACTTTGCATTGAAAAGCGCCGCTCACGACGCTTGCGACGCGTCCGGTGTGAACGCACCATTAATCTTTGTTTGTGCCGTTCCCTTCTCTTTCACCTTAACAAAAAAACAAAACAAAACAAAAAACATTATCACCTGCAAGTTCATACGGAGCCCCTAAAGGGACATCAAATATTTCTTTTAAGGGAGTTTTACATGCTCCCTTAAAACTTTTACGTGCATGTGTAAAGCTTTTTACACGCGCCCTTAAAACTTTTACGTGTGCATGTAAAGTTGTTTCCACACTCCCTTAAAACTTTTATGGGCGCAGTAAAAATGCTTCCGTGAGCCACTTCCGCTTCTTTCCGTACCCATTCAGTCACATGGCAGAGATGGCCGCAGAAGTGAATTTGGAAAGCTTCCTTAAATCACAAAATGTACCCGACAGCGTCATCAACCAACTAAGAGATGACAAGGTGAATACCTGTATCGCACGCATTGCATGATGGAATTAAGCACGACTGTAATCACATAAGTTCACGTCACCAAATGTTTTCCTACTTTTGCTGGCTTTCCCTAATTTCTCAAATTCTAAAGTATTATTTGTATCAAAATTGTTTACACGTTCCTTTCCTTCTTCAGATCAACATCAGCGTCATTGGAGTTTTGACTGATGAGCAGTTAGGACAGTATATCCACAAATATGGTGACCGACTCGCCATGAGAGCATTTTGCCAGCAACGAAATGTGGCTGTAACAAATTCGCCCGTCGTTTCCAGGACGATCTTGCCACTACGCTTAAAGAGGACACGGGCGGGAAACACCAATCAGCAGGGGTGATTAACTAGGAGATGACGAACTTAAGATTGGTCATAAAGCAACATTTATTATAACAAAACCCCTCCCAACAGAAAACAAGCCACCCGCCGCTCGGGCGCTCCTCCTTAAAAACTAAACAGAAAAACGCCGCACAACGCGGGAAGTCCAAAAATAAACAGAAAGGCCTCAAGAAAGTCCTGTCTTCTCCCTTCCCAATGTTCCCCAAAGTTTGAGGCGCACGTCCCTGCACGGGGACCGACTGAGAGGCCGGCGGCCGATAATTACTCACGCCCGGCCAAGTCCAAAGACCTCTCGTCCCCGCTGCTCCTCCTCTCCAGCCCGGTGGCTCCGTGGCAAGCAATTATAATTCCCAAGAGCACAAGGTTATAATCCTTTTGTGGCAGTTCCTCCGGGTAACGCTCCACGGCCTCGCTCCTCCGGCAGGTGAGTTTCCCTCCAGGACGGCGTGTGACGTCACTCCCCTGGCGCAGCAGGTGCGCTGCCTTCCTTAAATAAACAACCCCGCCCCCATACCGATGTCCAGGTAATTACGTCCTTGTCACGGTTTCCAATCACAAAACCGTACTCCAGATTAAATTGCCACAGTGACCCAAGTCTAGCACATGAAGATGACAGCACAGGAAACACATTTTATCACCCCTGCTGGGTGAAACACGTAAGGACCTCCGTGGTCGTTACATGGCGAATGAAAACTCGAGGGACCCGCAGCCTGATAAGCCAGCTCTCACGCAAAGTATCAGGGAGAGACTGCGGGGATCTGGAAAAACTCGGGCCAATAACAACAGAGGTGGCAGCAGGGGTTTCCAGCTTAGCAATACACGTGGAGAAAAGACGTGTTGCCTGATTGAAATGGGATGGCTGCATTTTGTTAAAGGCAATTATCATCAAGTTCAAACAAAACATGGAGGTGGAACGCGTTCTCTGACTGTCCAGAAAACAGTCACAATGGCAGAGTTACTGGAGACTGGAAAGACCTTGTTTTTTCCAAATGGACGGTCTCCTGAAGGAGCAGTGGACGACTTTGATTTTGATATTCTTGACTTTAGTCACAACCCGTTACCCGCTGAAATCACAGTTAGTCGGCTGTATGAGGACACTAAAATACGAATGCTGCGTGAATATGTTTCATCCAGGAGAAGGATTGTTCCCCAGAAGCTGTCATAACACTCTCTGAAAACATCTTCAGACTTCGAGGCCACAGAGGACAAGCCAGAGAAGGTAATCACTCCAACATTTGTGTTATCAAAACATTATTCTGGATATCATTTCTCACATTCTGCAATTTGTGACGCATAACTTTAGAAAATGACTTCTAGTGTAAATGTAATATTGAATCAATAAACACATCTGATGAACTGATAAGGCTGCATTCTGCGTTCATGGCTGCTGTGTTGATCAGTAGTCGGCAACTTATGGCTCGCAAGCTGATGTGGCTCTTTTGATGACTGCATGTAGCTCTCCAATAAATACTGGCTTACATTTCTTAACAGGATAATTAATCAATAATTCTGCTGACGTTTTAAAGTAAAACAGCTTTCTTTTTTTCCTTTTTTTTAAATTAGCCTTTTATTAGTTTTTAAGTACGGAGTTTGATAACACTTTATACAATTTGGCAAACCACATCTTACTTCACACACACACACACAAAAGTAAAACAGCTTTCAAACAAGCCCTCATATGTGTTACAATTGACAACAAGGCATATTTAATTTGAAGATATCAAAAGGCTTATTTTCCCATTTTGCCACAAGTACTCTGAGCAGTTTTTCATAAAACAATGTATACAATCTGTTTCAAATATTAAAATATCACAAAAACTTTGATTAGTATCAGTGAAATATAAGAGTTTTTGTGTTTGTGTGAGTATATCATTAAACTGATACAATTTCAAATGTCCTTCAACATTTTCTTTTAAGTACCGTCTATCATGCTCAGCCCCGTCTCCCAGCAGAAGATGGTGTCTTCCTCTGCCTCGCGACGGTTCGATCCTCTGGTGCTGTCCTTGAAGCAGCAGATCTCCCTGAAAGCCGCCTGACAGAGGTTCACTCATGTTGCTGAAGAGTGGAAGAAAAGCGATCCAGCTTTTTTTTCACACTATCCTACAGGTTCCCAAATGCATTCATGCTCTCTGTGAATTGCAGAATCATCTTTGCTGTCCTACAAAACCAAACAGATAAAAAAAAAATCACATGTAGATATTTTTATTATCTTTTTGTTTTTTTGTGCATGAAATGATGCAACGTTTCCTGTTGAAGCGACAATACTTAAGTCAATGCATGTAATTTATGGACTTTGGGAGTGTCAGCAAAGGTTTCACAATGCTAACAAGCCAGGAATCCAAGGAGAGTGTTGACTGCAGTTGTCAGTGCCACATGAAGTGGAAGAGAGATGAAACGATTTCGTCTGTTGAAATGATGGAAGAAGCTCCAACCGGAGAAAGGTGTCACATGAATACAGAATGCTGATAATGAGTCATTGCCAAGACCTTGAAACCTGGCAAGAAGAATGACCAACGTCCCTGGGTGGGCTTGAACCACCAACCTTTCAGTTAACAGCCGAACGCGCTGACCTATTGCGCCACAGAGACAGACATCAAAAGTGGGCGTGGTCAATTTCTTAAAACCATAATAAGCATGATGGCCAAGAAGTCTTGGCGCAGATTATTTAAACCTGTCAGTGGAATTAAAAAACAAAGAAAAACATAAGTGCAACCCAGAAAAATACGACCAGCCTATCCAGAATCATCAGTCAGTTTGATCACACAAGTCTTCAGCATTGCATTGAAAAGTCTGAGATAAGTCGTGGCACGAATGCCAAAGGCAGTTTGTTCCACAGTGTGGGAGCAGCAAAAGCAGAAGAAAAAAGGAAAAATAAAGAGTCACCTCACTGTTTGTGTCGACCCTGAATGCTTCCAACAGAAGCTGACCTGATCAAGCAGGGTCCTGCCATGTTCACGGACAGTTAAAATCTCACAGTGTTTGGAAGGAGTCGGGTCATGAATGGCTCTGAAAACAAATGACAGGAGTTTAAAATTGTTTCTAAAATGTCAAAGTCATCTTCTCAATTGGTCATGTGTTGAATCACTAAATCTCATCATTTGACTTTTGCTTGTCTGTTGGATGACAAAACACACAGTGTCCTTAGCCGAGGATGATAGTGGCCCAGGAACCTCTGGGTTGTGGCCCTGCACGCTGCCGCTTCACCACTCAGCTCTATATAAATCTTTTCAATGTATGTAGAAATACAAATGCATGAAATGATGCAACGTTTTCAGTTGAAGCGATAATATTTCCTAGATGTCTGTGAAAGCAAGATATTGGCCCCTTGTCAGTGGTTCCATGGTGTAATGGTGAGCACTCTGGACTCTGAATCCAGCGATCCGAGTTCAACTCTCGGTGGAACCTGAATTGCCATTCACAGCACTGCGGCCGTTGTAGAGCGCTGGGGTTGCTTCTGCTCCTATAGTTATTGAGCCGACGGCATCAGTCCACTGGGAAAGACAGGCTTCTCACAAGATAAACTGCAGTACTGTCACAGTTGATTTCCTGTTTGTTGTGCAGTTGAAGCCACGCTCACATGTAAGAGTCGCTGTCACTGTGGTGCAAACTGGTGAGAGTGTGTGGCCGTTAACTGAAAGGCTGGTGGACCAGGCCCACCTTGGGAAGTGACTTACTGGCAAATGACTTTGAATCACTTCTGCAGAGCATGTGGTCAAGGTCAAAATGGCATTCCACAATTCACATTCCTCTTCCAAAAGACAGAAACCAGTTGAAGCTCCCCTCACCACCTGTAGGTAGTACTGAAGCATTTGTTGTCAGCTGAAAAACAACTCGGCCTGAATGCGCGAGTGAAATGTAACCGAGTTTGCTGTAAAGTGGATCACTGAGAACGCTCTCACACCTCCTCCAGCACAAGAAACCAATCAGACCTCAGATCTGACTGGTCATAACCGCGTTCAGCTGCCTGAGGATCTAACAACAGTGCAGGGATTGGATGGCACCCTTCCAGGACTCTCTGCACCATGTCGTCAGTATTGGTGAACTTCTGCTTAGGTTCTGGATCAGCTTGTACTCTGGAGAGTTCATTTATTGTCTTGTCTTTGGACATTTCACTGCTCCTGAGGAGTTGCGCTCAGTTTCCTGTCGCACCAACCAGTGTCTTTTTGCTATAGAGAGCAGCAGAATAAAGCCCAACTGCATTGATTTTTAAAGATTCCACACAGTAGCGACCATAAAGGTGCTGTGACAGTGAGTCTCTCCACCGATCAAAAGCTTTCGTTTGGTAGACTGAAGCCCAAACTTGTTCTTGTTCCAGCGACAATGTGGAGACCACGGTGGACGCCTGACAGTTGGCCTGTCCGCAGGTTCCATGATTTATTTCACAGCTTGGATGATGACATGACAAGACACCTCAAGATCTTCCTTTGGTCCACACATCGGCGGGGACTCTCAGGTCGCTGTCACAATCATTTGTTCTGTCTTCAATCCCACGTGCTACATTTCCGTGTACTATCTGAAGTTGGACATTGAATCTGTCGAATGTCATTGTTTTGGTTCAAGTGGGCTTCGTCATATGTCTCAGAAGAGGCTTTGTCCATTCTCAAAATGGATTGATTAGTTTGTGGTGTTAGCTTGACAACACTGGCAGAGCTTAAGTAAATGCATGTAATTTATGGACTTTGGGAATGTCAGCAAAGGTTTCACAATGCTAACAAGCCAGGAATCCAAGGAGAGTGTTGACTGCAGTTGTCAGTGAAACATGAAGTTGAAGAGAGATGAAACGATTTCGTCTGTTGAAATGATGGAAGAAGCTCCAACTGGAGAAAGGAGAAACATGAATACAGAATGGTGATAATGGTGATACTCCTCCAGAGTCCTGCAGTAAGCCAGGGACCGCCTCTCAGTCTCAACACAGACCTGGAGTATCATGCTGGCCACTGGGAAGATCGAGAAAGACTCACAGTGGATCAAGACATAATCCTTCACATCCAACCACACTATCACTGTACTCTTTACATCTCAGAACTTAAAGGCTGGAAAGAAGTTCAGTTTGGCTTCAAGAAAGTCTTCCAGCAGACACAGCTTGACGTCTCAGCCAGCTGGAGTTACTGAGTTACAAGCCTGACTGAAAGTATTTGGTTGAGCCTCTACAAACTGAAATATTCATCTGGCTTGAAGTTGCACAGCACCCGACCCTCAAACCTGAGCAGCTGCTTTATCCTGCATGCAGGCTGACCCAGCATTCCAGCATGCAGGTCTCTCATGAGCCTGAGACAGTTACCTGCTCATTTGAGAAGAGATGTTTGGAGGTTTGGAGGAGAAAACCCACTGGTGACGATCTCACCTCCTTCATGATGCTTGAACGTCAGCTGTATGTGGCCGTGTGGTGAGTCCATGTGGAGCTGCAGGAAGGTTGGCTTGCTGGAGTTCTCCAGCACATCGAGCAACTCTTCACTGACCCCAACCCTTGGATTTTATAAACTCTTCTGTCTCTCTGAAGTTAAATCAGAATGTGAAGAAATTGTAAACTGTCACAATGATCTGAATGTGTATTTGATGGTATGAAGAAAAGTTAAGCAGGTTTTTTCATCCTGAGTGAAGAGAGCAGCTTCCTCTGACTCACTGACTGTTTTTATTCTGGTTATTGTGAAATGTGTGAAACAAGAGGTGGAATACAGAGAAAATCCATCAAGTGAAATCTGTGCTCCAAAACGATGAGTTTATTGTTGAAAAGAAGAAATCCACGAGTGAACAGCTGATGTGAAAACAATGTTTATTTTGTCAAAGCTTGAAGAAAATCAGCAGGCAGAAGAGGAATATTGCTGAAGTCAGTTTGGTGTGAAGATAGAAAAAGGGAGAGAGAGAGAGTGACAGAGGTGAGATGAGTGAGAGAGTCCCAGTGAGTCCGGTCAGGACTGGGAACACTGGTCTCTCCTCAGTGTCTCTCTGAGGGGAGTCTGGGAGCCCCGGGTGGCCTCACAGGTCACAGAGCCCACCTTCCTCCACTGGTCTGCAGGGAGCCTCAGGGTGCTGCTCCAGCTGTAGAGGCCGTCCAGCTTCTGCAGCACCCCGGGGCTGCTGCTCTGCTCCCAGCTGCTGCTGCTGCTGCTGCTGCTGTCCTCCACCCTCCAGCTCAGACTCCAGTCTGAGGGGAAGCCCTTGTTGGCCAGGCACATGAGCGTGGCCGTCCCCTGCTGCAGCTCCTCTCTGGAGGGGGGCAGCACCGTCAGGGTGGGCCGGGTATCACCTGGAGGACAGGGAGCACACAGCCGCACAGCTTGAGTGGGACACCGATGCTTTTGTCCTTGAAGAAGTTGCTGTCAGATGTTTTTTCTGCTCCAGCAGTCACTGGCTCACACATTGTTTCACTTCCCTTTAAGAAGCCTCTCATGCACATCAGCACAGAGAGAATCCTCCAACAGTTTGACCTCAAACTCCTCAAACTGCACCCAAAGCAACGCAAGCACATGTCTCAACCTTTACTGGCAAAGATTTGAGTCCATGTTTTCACAAAGTTTATGAGTGGAAACTTTAACAACATCAGCTTCAAATCAGCATTTTATTCTAATTCTCTCATTTACATTGTCTACTTTTAAAGAAACACTTAGAGTTTTTAAATATGATTTTTCAATTATTTCCATCGGAACTAGAGAAGAAAACCAGGAACATACGTAACATAACACATAACAATGTGGAAAATGGAGGAAACTCCAGACTCAGCTTTAAATATCCAGCACATTCCTTCAATATTCCACTAAAAGTGTGAATCCAGAGTGAAAGTCAGTGATGAAAGTGATCAAGTCCCTGTTGGAGTCAGTCAGAGCATTTCCATAGAGAGACACTTTGCATCAGCAGCTCCATGCTCCAGTGCTCTGGGAGAGTTTATAGTCCTGACAGCTGAAGACTGGAGGACTGACAGCTGTCCTTCAGGACCAGAGAAGACAGAGAAATCCTCCTGCTCACAAACATGAGTGTGATCTGCGTCCTCATCTGGACTCTCCTCTGCTGCTGCTTCACAGGTAAAGTCCAGAGAATCCAACTGCTCTCCTCCATCAACATCCGTCCCTCTGAAATGAAGCCCACAGAACCATGAGGCTGCTTTGTCTTTCTGTCTGTGTCTCCTCAGAGTCCAGAGGCCAGGTCACAGTGACTCAGTCTGCAGCAGTCAGCTCTGCTGTGGGAGGAACCGTCTCCATACCATGTAACACCAGTCAGGATGTTTTTACTGCTGATGTTGATAATGATGGTAACGAGGAACACTTTTTAGCCTGGTACCAGCAGAAAGATGGACAACCTCCGAAACTACTCATTTTGGCCAACCATCGAGCTCCAGGAACTCCAGGTCGTTTTACAGGCAGTGGATCAAACTCTCGCTTCACTCTGACCATCAGTGGAGTTCAAGCTGAAGATGCTGCAGTTTATTACTGTCTGAGTCTTCATGAAATCAACAGTCAAGCTGTGTTCACACAGTGAAAAACCGTCGTACAAAAACCTCCCTCAGTCACACTGAACAGAAACTGAACTCACTACTACACACTGATACACTTCACTGAACACACACAGCAGATGTTCAACCAACACACTGATAGCTGATCCATGTCTACATTGTGGTTTGAAACAAATGAGTAAAAGACAGTTATATCTGTTTGTTTTTCATGATGAAACCAGATCATTTCCTCTTTTCCACACACACATCACCTGGGTCATAACACCTCTTTACCTGAGAGTCAAACATTTACTCCAAGAAATAAATGTCTGAGTAATGATCGAAACACCAATAAAGACCCTTTAAAGTTTAAACAGACACAACGGGGACGAAGGCCTGGGGACAAAACCAGGAGCATTTCTATAAATATCTGCCGTTCCAGCTCCATGGCCTGATGTCCACAGCCGGTACAAGTTCATTAAAAGCTCCACAGTCACCAGCGCTGATCCAAGTCTCAGTCACAGAGGAAATCCAGTCACTGGAGCTGAAAAAGTCCCTCAGGATCAAGGTTTTGTTGCTCAGGGATCTAACATTCACCGGGGGGGTATTGCACAAAAGTAGGATAAACACATCCAGGATAAATGAAAATGTGCGGCTTGAGTCAGCCTCGTTGGTGACAAAAAGGCATATTTAATTTGAAGATATCAAAAGGCTTATTTTCCCATTTTGCCACAAGTACTCTGAGCAGTTTTTCATAAAACAATGTATACAATCTGTTTCAAATATTAAAATATCACAAAAACTTGGATTTGTCTCAGTGAAATATAAGAGTTTTTGTGTTTGTGTGAGTATATCATTAAACTGATACAATTTCAAATGTAGTCCTTCAACGTTTTCTTTTAAGTACCGTCTATCATGCTCAGCCCCGTCTCCCAGCAGAAGATGGTGTCTTCCTCTGCCTCGCGACGGTTCGATCCTCTGGTGCTGTCCTTGTAGCAGCAGATCTCCCTGAAAGCCTCCTCTGACAGAGGTTCACTCATGTTGGTGAAGAGAGGAAGAAAAGCGATCCAGTTTTTTTCACACGATCCCACAGTTTCCCAAATGCATTCATGCTCTCTGTGAATTGCAGAATCATCTTTGCTGTCTGACAAAACCAAACAGATAAAAAAAAAATCATATGTAGATATTTTTATTATCTTTTTGTTTTTTTTGTGCTTTATCCTCTTTTTCTCTTTGAACTTTAGTACGATGATCAGACTATACTCAGCATTAGAGAATGAACACGTTTGAAGAGCAAGCTCCCTGCAACAGGGGCAGGGAAAGAAACTGTCAATGGAAAAAACCCGAAGCGAAACTGTGGCTCGGGGGGGCTGGGACATCACTGTTCCTTGACCAGCTTTGGCATAGTTGATCAAGGTACCAGCTGAACCACCAAGGAGGTGAAGTATACTGTACAAAATACAGTATAAAGTGCAGTAACACAACGTAAATAAGCTGGTCTTCACCCAAGGAAATATGCTACATTTGAAAGAAGGTACAAATATAACAATAAGGTGCCAAAAAAAAAATAGATAAATTACAAAATATTTAAATAAAGGATCAAACAAAAAAGGAACAAATTATCCAGAAGTCAAGTAGCAGCAGTAAATGTTAAAAAAAGCTTCAAATGGGGACACTCCTCCAGTCTTTAAGTTTGTCCCTCATCCACTTGCACAGTTTATTGTATTTAAGTTTTCCAAGCAAGTGCTTTTGGAAGGAGGGGATTGATCTAAACTTCCTGTGTGGGCGGCACTTCAAGATTTCGGCTTCCATGAAAATGTCAACAAGCTTCACCATGTCATGTATGTCTGGATCTGAGCGGCGTTTACCACGAAGTGCTGTGAAGTTCCTCATCTGTGTTGTCCATGAACTCCTTCAGGACACCGATCGATCGGCTCACTCTGTCTGCTGAATTTTAATTCAAGTTTGGCCCCAGCCCCTTCAGGAATGACTTGAGGAAGTTATTTAAATGTTCAAGATGAAGGTCTAGAGGTATGCTGTTGCTTCGCCCTCCTTGGCCATTCCAGCAGCGGTTCCAAGTGACGCTGTGAGCCATGCGGGGTGACAGTGTGCAACTGACCTGTAAGGTCATCAGAGAAATGCTGTCAGCATATTGGGTGTGGCCGTATGCTTTATAGTAAAGGAGTGCGACTTTGTACAGGCGAAGTAGCCGTTCACCACCTCCTTCTTTGACTGCATCCAAGGGGCTCTAACTTCGCAGACTGCGCCGAATCCGCCCGCTGTCAGCGGAGCGCAAAGTGCGCCGTCGGCGGATAAAGTCAACGGGGCGTGTCCAGAAAATTGTCCTAATTTCGTGAACCAGGCGCAGTCACGCCTCCATCCCGCCCACCGGCGCAGGTGGCGCAAGAGAGAGGAGAGAAAGTGGGTTTAACCCAGCTGAGCGCAATTTGACCAATCAAATGAACACCTCTCCTTTTTTTCAAAGAAGGACACTGCTACATTAACATGATGAAATACATTTTATTTCCTGGCCTCAATACTAAACCATAGTGAAGCAACAATGTATATGACTGCATTTTGAAATAAATAATCTCTTGTAGAGCTTGGGGAGCCAGACAAATGAAATAAAAATGCAGACACCCTGCATTTAGCGGCTACATACAGACTTTGTAGGGAAAGGGAAAATCTGTTTTTATTTGTGTGCATCATAACTCTTAAAGATACATTTGGGAAAGCACAAAGAATTACAGGTGCCAATCACTCAGCGCAGCTGCACAGCGGAGCTGGGTGAGTCTACTTAGGACTGCTGGTTCAGTTGTCATCAGATCTATGTCCTCTGAAATGATTCCCTGTAATTCCTATCACACACATGGCATTCCGGCCATCCCAGACGAAGGATAATCATTTATGAGAGAATGGTGGCGACATCTGCTATCTGCTCCGTCCTCCGCTCTGCTTCACGTGTTGCCAGCATTCTTACCCCCCTCCAAAGGCCGCTATGGTCAGCCAGGCTGTCATATGCAGTGTTTTTGCGCAGGAGCACACCAACAGGTTGCTTTTCTGTAATCTAATGCATTAGAAATTAAGGTAAAGAAACAAAATATTAAATCAAGTGGATCAGCAAAACGTCTGCCTCATATCTGCTTTATTAATGCCTAAAATCAGGTTTTAAAATGTATTGAACTTTTTACAGTGCGCATTTGCGCAGCGTACCTCTCACTCACACTCCGCGCACTCGTTTCCCTGATACACACGCACACACACGCCAACACACACAAAATAGTTGTATTATTAACTGTCAATAATAATCAAGAACATATTAAAATTAGTAAAATAAGTCTCCCCGGTTGCGCACCAGGACGGACACCTTCCCACACCGACCCGTCCTCACCCTGCTCATTTTATTCTGGGACTGCAGGCTCAACAGGACGAAGGTATTTATTCAGAAAATATGTTCGTTCTAAAATTAATTTTTGGAAACGAAAAATACATGGTTTGCTGTACTTTAATGGAGGATATAATATTTTACCTGAATCTGTAACTGGCACATCTGGAGACGCTGCAGTGCCCCTGCTGTCAATACCGTGTTCACTGTTGTGCTCAGATTTATTACATTAGTTTAAATAATAATAATAATAATAATAATAATAATTTTACACCATTTTATGTTATTATTATTTAGTTGTAAACGGACAGCAGCCTACAGTAATTCTCTACCTGGAGGTGACGCGTGAGCGCTTCCATGCGCCACTGCAGGTTCTACGCTGGACTGTACAGCAGCTGGAGGTCGGTCGGGTATTTTTGGGGCAGCAGCATTATATTTGTTTCGCTGTTTGTCCCGCGACTGTTCTGACTCTGATTCAGAACGTTCCTCCTCTTCACTCCAGTCAAGATCGCTGATGTCCGACACGTCTCCGCCATCCGATTCCCCCTCACTGACCTCCTGTATCATTGCTAAAGCTTCTTCCACCTTATATCTCTTATTTATGCCTGTTTTTACTATCTTTCTTTTGGGATTTGCTTGATATTTTTGGTCATCTGTCTGATTGTCTGCTGTCAGAGCTAGCCCCCTGTTCAGATGCGCGCATGAACCAAAACAAATCAATCACAGAAGAAAAAAAAGCCCCGTGAAGTGCATCTTTTTAATCAGTCTAATAATAATAATAATAATAATAATAATAATAAATAAATAAATAAATAATAAGTCTCACAGACCACTGTTGGCCTTTGGAGGTATAAATGCTTTGTAATATTATCTGTGTTATTGTTAGGACCTTATTTGCTTCAAAAAAACATACAAGACACATATTTAGGAAAAGTCAAAGAATTAGAGGACAGGGGAATTATTTTTAACAGATTTATTTGAATTCTAAAAACCCAAATGGTCTGTCAGATTGTCTTGGATTTTCTAGTGCTAAAGAAGATAATAAAAACAATTATGTGGTTCATGAGTGATTGTGTGTATCTTTCATGACACTGACAAGCTGTCAGTGTCATTAGATCCTCCGCTCCCCAGCCTGCTCACACCTTCTGCACGAAACTATCACTGCGCCCAGCTGATTCTGTCGACCCCTCCCCCTGGTGCGCCGCCACGCCCATCTCGGCGCAAGTGCAGCGGACCTGCCAGACACCCTCTTCTGCGCCTGTCGAAAATAGGAATGCGCTGTCTCCGCCGCTGATCATCGCCAAGTTGCGCCGTCAAATTAGAGCCCATCATGTCAAGCAACAAAAAGCCAAATCCAAGTCTCTCCTCGGAGTGCTCCTTCATGGAGGAAATGAAGGTGGTGGAGGAAAGTGACTGAGCAGGTGACACAGCATTATGCTCCTTCCTCCCATGGATTTGCCTTGTTTGCTCTGAATTGAACATTTTCCCACAATCCTTAATGCTACATGGAAAGTGCACTTTCTGTGGAGCTACTGAGGAGTCAAGCAAGACAGACATGTTTACAACTTCCTCAACCTTTGCATGTAACCAGTCTCTCCTGTCCTGCTCTGTCCCTGTCAGCTCTGCATCCGGGGTGAAGTTGGCAAGAGTGTCTACAAAACAAAACCAAAAACACACAGAATATTTGATTTTCTTTATCCTATTAAAGTGCAACAAAACAGCTTTTTCATGAACCCAATGGATTGATTTATTTGTTTGGAGGGAGGACTGGTTATGCGCTTTCCTATAGAAGTCTATATTGTCTATGACTATGGAATATGATGCAGGTGGAGCTGGCTCAGAGGCCGGAGGAGGCGTTGAACCTGGCGCTGGCTCTGAAGGTGGAGCTGGTCCCGAGTCTTGCTCTACAGGTGAATTTTTGCCTTGAAACATTCGTGGCATCTGCTCATTCTGAGCTTGGCAGCCGGCTGTAAGGGAGCTCTGTAAAGTGACCACTTGCATCACCACTATCTGTCAGGAGAGTTTCACATGAGGAAACAGGTACTGGAAATAATGATTTTCGGATCGCATAATTACATCGATTACCAGTCAAGGTAAGGTCCTCCATGCTCTTGTACATGGTGTGAAGTGACAAGTGACGCTCAAATGACTCCTTGAGGAACAGTTCATTGCTCAATTTCAATGCTTGGAGGGGATTCTCCACAAAGCTTGGCAATTTTCTTCTACTTTGCAATGGCACTGCTGTAGGTTGTAGTGATGTCCATTTTAGAAAGTCTAGTAAAAGCAGCTTTTTTTGTCCCACCATGCTGCAAAATGCTGTTTATGTAATGTGCAAAGGCAAATCAGGTGCTTGTCCTCTCAGTGAAATAGATAGTCCAGCACAAAGTGCAGGGACATTTTACTTCTGCAAGTAGTTTGTAATGCGAAGCTATCAAATTTGCTGCTGTTTTCCAATTCCTGCTGGTTATGTGTTGGATGATACCCGCTTCAGCCTGGTTGGCCACAGTACTGACAGATTCACTTGGAAATGTTGTGATAACCTGAAAAAACCCCCCCAAAAAACAGATTGTAATATACTGTAGTGCTTAGTAGTTTTGGAGCTAATGTGCGGTGTGTCACGTAGGCTTGCTGTTGGACTTTTGCAGAGGTGGGTAGTGCACAGTTACATGTTGAAAATTTTGTGTACTTAAGTAACTTTTTGGAGTAACGCATGCAATGAATGAATTTTGACAGAAAATGTATTCACTATACAGTCTTCCTGCGAAACTGTGATTATGTGTACACATTTAGGACATCTTATTCTGAAACATCACGCAAGAAATCCATTTGGTTAGAATCAACAATGTGAAAATCACGTAACCTCACAACAATGCTTGTAACACCAGGAAGCAAGCCTACAGTTTGTATAGGAGTGTACAACTCCAGCTACCTGAGTGACGCCTCGCCTCGAACATGATGATGCTGCTGCTGGCGGCGGCTTGAGGCAAATCTTCTTGCAGTCTCGAGGAGTTTTTCAGCGTGTGTGTTGCCTTTTTTCACTTGTTTCTGAGGAAGATGAAGTTGCGGTCGATGTTCTCTTGGTTTCAGCTTCTTGCCATTGTTTCTATAAGGGATGGTCTTTTTCTAAACGCATTAGTACCGACAGGCAATTTCTGCACATACGGACAGACTTGTTGTCGCATCGCTTTCAGTTTAGCCCGAGCAGTGCTAATCTTTCGAACGGACTTCGTAGTTGCTTACTTTTTTCAAAAATAAGCACTATACTGGAAAGTTGTCCTTGCACTCGTAGATTTTTACGACAAAAACGGCAGAAATCGTTCACCGAAGACTTGTCTCGACTGCATGCCATGATCCCATGTTTTGGACGACAGAACGACGACAACGGAGCGCTGCATACGTTGCACTGTGTTTGCGTCACTGCCTTATTTATTGGATTGATTCTCTCCGCTCAATAGTCCCGCCTCTCGTTAGCATGTTTGAAATGCTGCCCCAATGGCGTGGTACCAGACTGTCTTTATATGTGTGTAACACATAAATAAAAGTCAGTCTGGCATGCCAGGCTGAGGTCTGCTGGGTGTTAGTGAAGTAGGTGATGAGACCTGGGAGTCTGTAGGTGAGGCTGCAGGTCTGACAGCTGCTGATGGCGCCGGGGGCGTGGCCATCAGAGAAGCAGGTGGAGTGTGTGAGACAGACTCGGGTCCTCCTGATGGAGATGTCTCTTGTCGGGTCTCAGTCAAATCAGTGTTTGTGGCTTTGTGAACAAAACAAAGAGATTACATAGAAACTTTGATGAATTTCATTGTGTTCAAAATAAGTACTGTCTCAAAAAAATTCAAGAAAATTGCGTGTGATGGTTCAATATTAGTGTGGGGTATGATGCAGACCCTGCTTCGGCCAAAAGCTTTCTTCAATTCACTCAGGGTATTTGCCTGAATTTTACCAAGAGCTCTGGACTTATCAGCTCTTGCAAGATGAAAACCAATTACATTCAGGTTAACTGTTGGAAAACTTTGGCAGATGTAATTGTTGAACTCTGCCAGCTGTACAAAACATCTTTGTGACATTGTCCCCGGCAAGTCAAAACTTGGGTTCCTGGAAAATTAAATGAGACTAAAGGTTGTCAATTTGCAGACAAAGCCATTGTTCTTAATAGGCACTGACTTCGATCAAAGCTGAGAAAGCGTATTCCTACCTCTGTTCATATGATTGTGCCTCTAATGCAGTGTTTTTCAATCATTGTGCCATGACAAATGAGTGTGCTGTGAGAGGTAGTCAGTTGTACTTTGAGGAGTTGTCCAATTTTTCTTTATTGGTCAAAAGAAAGGGATACTAATGTGTTACTATCTGCATATGATGTGTCATTGCTGTCTGTGCTGTAATCTATAAACCAAGGTTCCACACTAACATTGACGGTACTTCCATTGTATTAAACTTCTTCGGGGCCACAGAGTGTCATTTTGTTACATTTGTGGTTGGTGGAGTGCCCTGTGACCTTGTCAATGAAAAAATGTACCATGTCTCAAGAAAGGATAAAACACAGTGCTCTAAAATATTGCTGACTCTCATACTAAAAGCAAATGGAAGCAGTCAGTGTTTTCTGCACTTGCAGGCAGGTAAACAATCATCTGGCATAACGCTGCTATGTCTCTGTCACAACTATAAGAAACTGTGCTACAATTACATGAAATACATATGCAGAAAATAGCAGACCAAAGGTTGATTTATTTAAATATATAATGACTGTAAAGTTCGGCAAATACAGAGGAAAATAATGTTGCAACCAATGGTAGATGCTATTGCTGTGTGGATGATTTTTGCTGGTGTACTTGTTTCTTCTTTCTGTCTGGTGGGTAAAACCTATGTTTCTTTATTGACCTGAGGATGGCCATTACAACTTCATGAGTTAAATTATTTGTCTGCAGCCTCAACAGAGCATGGGAATTTGCCTATAGCTTTTTGTACGCATTTCAAGGTTATACCGTATTGGCCCGAATATAAGACGATGTTTTTTTCCAGAAATTGTATCCTCAAAAGTGGGGTCGTGTTATAATCGCGGACTTACGGTAGATGGTCAATACGCATCCGCGCCACTAGATGGAGCCAAAGTATCACTGACCAGAGAGCGAGCGGAGCGATGAAATGAGATCAAATGATCTGATGAAAAATGGCGGATCATCTGGAACAAAGGGGCTGAACGCTGGACAACTGAGCAAACAACAGAGGAGAAGTTATGATACCAATTTTAAACTGATGGTGATCAACGCAGCAGAGTCATCAAACAACTGCCAAGCCGCCAGGAGATCTGGTGTAGCAGAGCCTCGTTCTTATTGGAGAGCACAGAAAAAAACAGAAAAGCTTTCCGTGGTCCCAAGAGCGACGCTTCAGAGAGATTAGAACAGTGAGTGAATATGTCACTGAAAAACGGAAAGACGGAATGCCCACCACCAGAGCCTGATTCAGCTGAAGGCACTGGAAAGTTATTTACATCATTTATGCAGTTTGGACCCCTTGAGGCTTCTTATTTGTTGCTTATTGTTTCTTATTTTGAGAGAGAGAATTTATTTTTTATTCAATACTGTTGTAATATTTTTTCATTTTGTATCTCGTGAAATGTTATCTCAGTTGTGAGTTTTTGAGTTTATAATAATTGCATAATAAAAAGTTGTTTTATGAGTGACCTTATATTCTTCAGAATTTTTTTTTTTTTTTTTTCACAAAATGATCTTTGAAAAATAGGGGTCGTGTTATAATGAGAGTCGTCTTATATTCGGGCCAATACGGTATTTTGTTATTGATTGATTGAAACCTTTATTGTCCCCTCTGGGGAAAATCAGTTGTCAAACAGCTCCTGACATTTAAAAAGAGGAAGACAAACTGAAAAACAGAGTTGACAGTGCAATAAATACAAACACTCTGCTGGTCCAGTAAATATGCGGTGCAAACTAGTAATTTGCTAAAATGCATCAAGTGCAGCTAAAAGTCCCAAGTCAGTTAGCCCATCGACTCTAGCTCTGGGTCTCCCCGTGCCTGCAGGGCCTGGTTGTAGAGTCGGAGTACAGCTGGAATAAACGACTGTCCAAATCTCTTTGTGCTCTGGCGGGGGAGGATAAATCTGTCGCTGAATTTGCTCCTCATCCCCGTCAGCTCGATGTACAGTGGATGGGAGGGATTGGCCAACATGGCCGCCAGTTTTTTCCCCATCCTCTGTTCAGCCACCACCTCCAGGCTGTCCAACCCGGTCCCCACCACAGAGCTGGCCTTCTTCACCAGCTTGTTCAGCCTGGTATCGTCCCTGGCACAGATGTTGCCTCCCCAGCAGGCCACGGCGAAGAACAGGACACTGGAAACCACTGACTGATTAAACATTCTCAGTAGCCTATCACAAACCTTAAACGACCTCAGCCTTCTCAAGAAAAACATCCTGCTCTGCCCTTTCCTGATAAGAGCCTCGGTGTTGTGGGTCCAGTCCAGTTTGCTGTTAATGTGTACGCCCAGGTACCTGTCGGAGTCCACTTGTTCAACTTCAACTCCCTTGATAGTGATGGGGGCTGAGCTCCCTCTCTTCCTCCTGAAATCCACCACCAGCTCCTTGGTTTTGCTGGTGTTGAGCAAAAGGTGGTTGGTGTTGCACCACTGCACAAAGCTCTCCACCAGGGCCTTGTACTCCTCTTCCCTGTCGTCTGTGATGTAGCCCACAATAGAGGAGTCGTCAGAGAACTTCTGCAGATGGCACTGGTGTGAGCTGAACTGGAAGTCGGAGGTGTAGAGAGTGAAGAGAAATGGTGCCAGGACAGTTCCGTGGGGGGTGCCAGTGTTACACACCACCACTTCAGACTGACAGCCCTGCAATCTAACGTACTGTCGTCTGTCTGTCAGGTAGTTGTGGATCCAGGCTGTCAGGGAGTCTTCTACACACATCACTGCCAGTTTGTCTGCCAGCAGTGATGGCTTGATGGTATTAAATGCACTGGAGAAGTCGAACAACATGATCCTCACCATGCTCCGTGGCTTCTCCAGGTGTGTGTAGGCCCTGTGGAGCATGTAGATGATGGCATCCTCCACCCCCACACTCTCCTGATATGCAAACTGCCGGGGGTCCAGGTAGTCCTTCACCTGGGGCTTAAGATGTTGCAGCACCAGCCTCTCTAGGATCTTCATGACCTGAGATGTTAGGGCGACAGGTCTATAGTCGTTTGAGGTGCTGGGCCGTCCATTCTTTGGCACCGGGACGATGCATGAGGTCTTCCAGAGCTGTGGAACCTTCCTCAGTCTTAGAGATAGACTGAAGAGATGCTGGAATGTGCCCGCTAGCTCTCCAGCACACACCTTCAGTACCCTGGGGTTGATGTTTTCTGGTCCTCTGGCCTTGTGTATGTCCACTCTGGAGAACTGCTTCCTCACCTGCTCAGCTGTTATTGAGCTGTGGGCGTCTCTGGGTGTGGAGCATGCTCCCTGGTTCCACCCGGTGGTGGTGGGAGGCTCCTGCTGCTGGGGTGTGAGGGGGTCAGGAGAAGTGGGGGCTACAGCTGCCTCGGGTGGGGTGCATTGGAGAGGGGAGGAGAGGGAGGGGGAGGGGGACATTGGGGGGTGACAGGGGACAGGTTGGTCAAACCTTGGTTAAAAAAGCAGTTCAGATCATCTGCCTGCTCTCGGGTTCCCTCCACCACAGTGTGTGGCTGCTTGAGACCTGTGATCTTCTTAAAGCCCTTCCACACCTCCTTAGAGCTGTGGGCCACCAGCCCTCCAGCCCTCCAGTTTCCTCCTGTAGCTGTCTTTGGCTGCCCTCAGCTCCTTCTTCACCTCCTTCTGAGCGGCCTTGGCTCCCTCAGCGTCCCCTGCTTTAAACAGCCTCCTCTTTCTTGTCAGGAGGGCCTTGATGTTGCCATTTATCCACGGCTTGTTGTTAGGAAAGCACCGCACCTTTTTAATGGGGACGATGCTCTCCTCGCAGAACTTGATGTAGTCCGTGACACAGTCTACAAGACCATCTATGTCGTCCCCGTGGACTCTCTGGAACATCCCCCAGTCAGTGGTCTCAAAACACGCCCTCAGCTGCTCCTCCACATCCTCTGACCATTGCTGGACACTCCTGGTGGTGACAGGCAGCCTCCTTATTACAGGGATGTATGCTGGTTCCATCCAGACCATGTTGCGGTCTGATGCCCCTTTTGGCGGGAGAGCTGTGGATGTGTAAGCTCCCTTCACATTGACATAGAATTTGTCTAATATTTTTTCCTCCCTTGTTTTGCATGTGACATACTGGGTAAAGTCCGTCAGCGTCTTTCAAACATTTAAGTGATTAAAGTCCCCATTCACAATAACACATGCGTCTGGGTGCGCAGTCTGTAACCCCGCGATGCAAGAGTGGATGACGTCATTTGCCCGCACCGAGACCGCACTCGGAGGAATGTAAACAGTCACTGCCACAACATGTGAGATTTCTCTTGGACAGAAATCCAGTCTCAAACCTCGCGCCAGCAGTTCAATATCCGAAGTGCAGACTTGCTGTTTGACGGTGATGTGACCCGGCTTGCACCAGTTGGTATTTACGAACACGGTGATCCCGCCTCCTTTGTTTTTACCGCTGCTCCTGGTCCTATCCGCTCGGACCATGGTGAATCCGTCTTGCTCCACCGCTCCGTCTGGGATGTCGGGATTCAGCCAGGATTCAGTGAGGAATAGCAGGCTACACCTCCCGTATTCTCCCCGGCTCCTCATCAGGGCGGAGAGCTCATCTGTCTTGTTGACCAGCGATCTGACGTTCCCCATAAGGACGAATGGCAGGTATGTCCTCTTGGCTTGTCTGTCTTTCCTCGCTCTCACAGCCACTCCAGCCCTCTTCCCTCTTCTGCGTATCCTTACTTCTCTGGGTAGTCCTGTTGGAGGAGCAGCCGCTCGACTCCGATAGGCAATGAGCTCCTCTTTACAATACACGCGCACTCCTCTGCTAATCAGGCACATCTTGAACACTCGGGTTACGGTTAGAAAGTTTAAGAGAGAAGGTTATAAGAAAATATTGCCAGATAACATCGTGTAGGTGTTAAAAAGGTAATCGGTTAGATTAAAAGGGCTAAAAGGTAAAGATAAACGTGGAGCTGTTCAACTGGCCGCCACCCAACCGGCGCCATCATTGACCATGAGTACTGCAGTGGTGGAAAGGACAGTGAATTGAAGCAGTGCCATTCGAAATGCATCACAAAGTGAGGTGTGGATAGCGAGAGTGGCATGTGCAGAAAGACCTGTCTTCATGCTCTTTTCTTTTGTAATTCTTATGGACATTTCATAATAAGACACTCGGTGAGAGTAGTCTGGCTGTGTTTACACTACAGAAGCAGCTCAGAGCCTGTGACTGGACTATTGTTTAATTGTGACCCTGGGGGGTCTTCAGAGCAAGTTGCACTTGTCCCTCTCCCCAATGTGGAACGACATCGTTCAGCTTCCAAATCACTGTGTTGTAGATTTTGAGCAGAGTGGACCTGGACAGAATCTGTCACTGCTGCAGGTGAACCTGGGAGTGTGTGGGACTCATGTGGACCAGCAGGTCCTCCAGATGGTTAAAGTCAACATCGTCCCCAGTCATGATGAGGTCGATGGAGCGGACAAACGTCAGCACTCCCAGGAGATTGTTCAGACTGGTTATCAGGTCAGGAGGAATGAGGTGGAGGACCTTCTCCATCCAGAGCCTGCCATGGTCCCTGTAGGTCTCCAGAGTCCTGCAGTAAGCCAGAGACCGCCTCTCAGTCTCAACACAGACCTGGAGTATCATGCTGGCCACTGGGAAGATCGAGAAAGACTCGCAGTGGATCAAGACATAATCCTTCACGTCCAACCACACTGTCACTGTACTCTTTACATCTCAGAACTTTAAGGCTGGAAAGAAGTTCAGTTTGGCTTCAACAAAGTCTTCCAGCAGACACAGCTTGACGTCTCAGCCAGCTGGAGTTACTGAGTTACAAACCTGACCGAAAGTGTTTGGTTGAGCCTCTCCAAACTGAAATATTAGTCTGGCTTGAAGTTGCACAGCACCCGACCCTCAAACCTGAGCAGCTGCTTTATCCTGCATGCAAGCTGACCCAGCATTCCAGCATGCAGGCCTCTCATGAGCCTGAGACAGTTACCTGCTCATTTGAGAAGAGATGTTTGGAGGTTTGGAGGAGAAAACCCACTGGTGACGATCTCTCCTCCTTCATGATGCTTGAACGTCAGCTGTATGTGGCCGTGTGGTGAGTCCATGTGGAGCTGCAGGAAGGTTGGCTTGCTGGAGTTCTCCAGCACATCGAGCAACTCTTCACTGACCCCAACCCTTAGATTTTATAAACTCTTATGTCTCTCTAAAGTTAAAGCAGAACTATGCAACTTTTTTACCTTAAATGTGTTTCAGAATCCCTGTGGGGGTAAACAAAGACTTGTCACGGTGATTCGCCTGTCCCTCCCCTCCCCCCGGGGTCTGGGTCCTGAAAACAGCGCTTGCAATTTCAGCGGAGCGACCCGACTACATCTGAGAGAACAAACCTGCTTTACAGCTCTCATACGGGAGGACAAGCATAAAAGCTGTTGGAGTGCGATATCTGTCATTGTGTTGCAATAGACGATCTTCGCATGATGTGTTGATTGGTTCTAATTTCCGTTTGGTAACTGAAAAATAAAGAGAAGTGGCACCTCCTCTCGTAGACGTGAGCGCGAGTGAGTTCGCTGCACTGAGCTGAAAGCATTTCCGAGTGTGTTTGTTTTCCAATAATTTTGAGCGTTCGAGGTGGGCATGTCTACGACACAGGGAGCAAACCGGAGGAGGCAGCGCGAGGAACTGCTGCTGCAGAAGATTTAACAAGAGTGCGTAAGACAAACATGAAACCCTCGCTAGCGTTAGCAACGCCACCCCTGGGTGCTCACGGATGGCAGAACCAAAAAGACAAAAAAAAAAACTTTGTCTAACGAGAAAAAAAAATGAAATGGGAGTGGGACGCTCTCTGCACGTGGGGGCGGGGGTGGGGGAGGGGGAGAACATTTACGACAGTGAGCTTTCACAGGAGACCAGTAGGGGGAGCGCTAAAGCAAATCTTGCATAGTTCTGCTTTCAATCAGCATGTGAAGAAAATTTGAATAGTCAGAGGAAGCTGCTCTCTTCACTCAGGATTAAAAAACTGACAGAGTGTATTTTATTCTGGTTAACATGAAATGTGTGAAACAAGAGGTGGAATACAGAGAAAATCCATCAAGTGAAATCTGTGCTCCAAAACGATGAGTTTATTGTTGAAAAGAAGAAATCCACGAGTGAACAGCTGATGTGAAAACAATGTTTATTTTGTCAAAGCTTGAAGAAAATCAGCAGGCAGAAGAGGAATATTGCTGAAGTCAGTTTGGTGTGAAGATAGAAAAAGGGAGAGAGAGAGAGTGACAGAGGTGAGATGAGTGAGAGAGTCCCAGTGAGTCCGGTCAGGACTGGGAACACTGGTCTCTCCTCAGTGTCTCTCTGAGGGGAGTCTGGGAGCCCCGGGTGGCCTCACAGGTCACAGAGCCCACCTTCCTCCACTGGTCTGCAGGGAGCCTCAGGGTGCTGCTCCAGCTGTAGAGGCCGTCCAGCTTCTGCAGCACCCCGGGGCTGCTGCTCTGCTCCCAGCTGCTGCTGCTGCTGCTGCTGCTGTCCTCCACCCTCCAGCTCAGACTCCAGTCTGAGGGGAAGCCCTTGTTGGCCAGGCACATGAGCGTGGCCGTCCCCTGCTGCAGCTCCTCTCTGGAGGGGGGCAGCACCGTCAGGGTGGGCCGGGTATCACCTGGAGGACAGGGAGCACACAGCCGCACAGCTTGAGTGGGACACCGATGTTTTTGTCCTTGAAGAAGTTGCTGTCAGATGCTTTTTCTGCTCCAGCAGTCACTGGCTCACACATTGTTTCACTTCCCTTTAAGAAGCCTCTCATGCACATCAGCACAGAGAGAATCCTCCAACAGTTTGACCTCAAACTCCTCAAACTGCACCCAAAGCAACGCAAGCACATGTCTCAACCTTTACTGGCAAAGATTTGAGTCCATGTTTTCACAAAGTTTATGAGTGGAAACTTTAACAACATCAGCTTCAAATCAACGTCGGTTTTTAAAATGATTTACAACAGAATTTCAAAAGACAAACAGTCAATAAAGCTGCTATATGAGGAGGTTTTGACAAGTGCCATTTGAAGGCAGTTTTCAGTCCATAACGTAAAGCATTCATCAGTCCAAACCATAAGTTCAAAAGTTGAATTTAAAGTCATTGTTGAAGTTTTAGCAAGGCGACGTCCTGCAGTGACTGATTTCTGACCAGAGCTTCTTCATCGGGAATCAAACACAAAGAAAGAATTTCGTTTTGGACCTGGTTGGATTTTCATTCAAAATAAAGTGTCATGTAGAGCAAATCAATACTATGTCAATGTTGAAAATACAGTTTTCAATCTGAAAAGAAGCCCAAAGGCTGATTAGTTGATTAATTACAATTAAGACAATTAATCTTTAGTCATTCCAACATTATTTAATCATGATTAATGTGATTAACTCTGACAGCCATAGTTTTTATCACTTAATCTTGATTTGAATCTACTGGAAGCTTGAGAGGAAAACTTTTCTCCTTGATTTACTGAAAGTGAAGCAGAGCTGAGCTCTACCACATGAAATCAGAGGAGATTAAAACTTCATCATTACAATAATTATCTAGAAAAAAACATCTTTCTGATCTGAAATCATTCAGAAGAAGGTTTAATGATTGAATTTGAACTATTTAGCCATTATTATGAAAAGAGAATCAACTTACTTCCAACATCCAGTCTGGTTCCTCCACCGAACGTGAACCACAGTGATACAAACTCATTGAGCCGCTGTACAAAAACCTCTGACTGCAGAGAGACACCACTCTCTGACTGGGAAACAAACTAACTCACCAAAACTAAACCAGGAACATACGTGACAATGTGGAAAATGGAGAAAACTCCAGACTCAGCTTTAAATATCCAGCACATTCCTTCAATATTCCACTAAAAGTGTGAATCCAGAGTGAAAGTCAGTGATGAAAGTGATCAAGTCCCTGTTGGAGTCAGTCAGAGCATTTCCATAGAGAGACACTTTGCATCAGCAGCTCCATGCTCCAGTGCTCTGGGAGAGTTTATAGTCCTGACAGCTGAAGACTGGAGGACTGACAGCTGTCCTTCAGGACCAGAGAAGACAGAGAAATCCTCCTGCTCACAAACATGAGTGTGATCTGCGTCCTCATCTGGACTCTCCTCTGCTGCTGCTTCACAGGTAAAGTCCAGAGAATCCAACTGCTCTCCTCCATCAACATCCGTCCCTCTGAAATGAAGCCCACAGAACCATGAGGCTGCTTTGTCTTTCTGTCTGTGTCTCCTCAGAGTCCAGAGGCCAGGTCACAGTGACTCAGTCTGCAGCAGTCAGCTCTGCTGTGGGAGGAACCGTCACCATACCATGTAACACCAGTCAGGATGTTTATGGTGCTGATATTGATGTACCTAATTTAGCCTGGTACCAACAGAAAGATGGAGAACCTCCTAAACTGCTCATTTACTTGGCTAACCAGCAAGATTCAGGAACTCCAGATCGTTTTACAGGCAGTGGATCAAACTCTCGCTTCACTCTGACCATCAGTGGAGTTCAAGCTGAAGATGCTGCAGTTTATTACTGTCAGAGTTATCATGAAATCAATGATGAGGAGGTGTTCACACAGTGAAAAACCGTCGTACAAAAACCTCCCTCAGTCAGACTGAACAGAAACTGAACTCACTGCTACACACTGATACACTTCACTGAACACACACAGCAGATGTTCAACCAACACACTGATAGCTGATCCATGTCTACATTGTGGTTTGAAACAAATCAGTAGCAGATAGAGTTATATCTGTTTGTTTTTCATGATGAAACCAGATCATTTCCTCATTTCCTCACACACATCACCTGGGTCATAACACCTCTTTACCTGAGAGTCAAACATTTACTCCTCGAAATAAATGTCTGAGTAACGATCGAAACACCAATAAAGACCCTTTAAACAGACACAACGGGGACGAAGGCCTGGGGACAAAACCAGGAGCATTTCTATAAATATCTGCCGTTCCATCTCCATGGCCTGATGTCCACAGCCGGTACAAATTCATTAAAAGCTCCACAGTCACCAGCGCTGATCCAAGTCTCAGTCACAGAGGAAACCCAGTCACTGGAGCTGAAAGAGTCCCTCAGGATCAAGGTTTTGTTGCTCGGGGATCTGACATTCACTGGGGTGGGGGGGGGGGGGGTGGGGGGGGGGGTGGGGGGGGGGTATTGCACAAAAGTAGGATAAACACATCCAGGATAAATGAAAATGCGCGGCTTGAGTCAGTCTTGTTGGTGTTTTCTCAGATTAATCGGTTGCATGTTTGCCGAGCCAGGATTAAAAGACGCGGCTTCCTCAAGCCAGGTGTGGAGCGTCAGGATAAGTGGCGTTCACGGCGTTCTTCAGAAGACCATGAGATCGATCACACTAAAAAGGTTTGGAAGATCATTTGTTTTAGCAAGCCTTTTATTGTCACGCCCTGTACCCCTGTGACCTCGTGGGGGCGCTGGGGTCCTGTTTTGTGTTTGTCTGTCCTCATGTTCTCCCGCCTCGTTAACTCCCTAATGTGCCTCACCTGCGTCTACCCCTATTTAAGTCTAGCTCTCCTGGTGTGTCTTGTCAGTTCGTTGTGGGTTGTCCGTGTGTTCTGTGTCCCTGCCTGCATCTCAGCTCAGCTTGCTTTCCTGGATTTCTGCAAATAAACCTCCTGAACTCTGCCTGACGGCCTGCGCTTGGGTCCTTCCATCCTGCACCCGTGACATTTATTTACCACGGTCTTCAGTTTAGCTTAGTTTTTTTCCCTAAATTGTGCTCACACACCACTGATTAATGTGTTTTCTTTCGATGACCAAGAAGCTGGCTGCAACAGCCAAACGCACAGCACTCTGGGTGGGGGCGTTATCAGTGGGGGGGTGGAGGGTTAATGGGGGTGGGGCGGGGGGTGGGGCGGGGGATGGGGCGGGGGGTGGGCAGTGCCCACCCATGGGCATGCTCTGCCCACCCAAGGAAAACTGGATGTTGATGGCAGTCCGGGCACCGCATGTGATATCCCAGTCATATATTACTGTATATCAAGGATGGGCAACTGGTGGCACGCGGTCCACATACGGCCCACACTCTCACTCTGTACGGCCCTCAAATTAATGGAAAAAATGTGTTTTTGCTGCACAGATGAAGTTACAATGACATACTTTGGCCACCAGATGGCACGCCCTTCGTGTTTCCGGCTGGGTCCTACACCAGTGAGGAAGAGAGAGACATGAGCCATGGCCATGGCCCCCTGACAACTTCCTGGCAGCCCGACCCGGCGCCGACTGAGTATCATTACCGGGGTCTACAGCTGATGTGCGCCCGGCAGACGCATCATGTCCCAGCGGCAGCTTGGCGCCTTTGTCGGCGGCGTCTCAAAGCGTCCTTCCCGTTCTCCTGGCTCACTCCTCTGTCTCTGGCCCTGCTGTGTGTGCTCCTCCAGACTTAAACTTGGTTCGCCCTTTACAACCCATTCTAAATACGTACCCCAGACGGCCGTTGGGGAAAACATTGAGGTGCTTTAATGCAGCTAAACTCGACCATGGCTGGAGTGCTCCATGATGCCAGTTTTTGTTTTGCTTGTCGCAAATTTGGTTCCAATACAGATCGTGAGGACATATTTACCATGTGTGGATACACCAATTGGAAAAAAGCACTTGAGAAAGATGGAGGCTATTTTAAACATGCATCAGGCACCGCACACTCCAGAGGGGTTGGATGATATCAGGACCAGATCTGAAAACTCTGATTAGGGGTTTTGTATCAAAAGTGATGGTGCCAGAGAACGCTGCAACATTGAAAACTGGTCTATTGTGGTGAGATTTGTCCATGACTCTGTCCCAGAAGAGCACCTGATCAGCTTGGTGGAACTGAATCAGCTTGATGCTGAACATGTGAGCACACAAATGCTCTCTCAGCTCTCTGACCTGCTATATAATGCTGATAACAGTGTCTCAATGCCATGATGGTGCTGCAGTCATGTCTGCAGTGAGGGGTGGGGTGCAGGCCCTCCAACAAAAGCTCAGCAGGGGCCTTCCTTATGTTCACTGCTTCAATCACCAGCTGCATTTGGCAGTTGTTCATGCAATGCAAGCAGAGCCTTCAGCTAAAAGGTTTTTTGATTGGTCCAGCTCACTGAAAGCATTTTGTCATAGACAATATGTTACACACACATACAATGCACCAACAGTGAAGAGATTACTGAAGATCCGCTGGACCAGCCACTTTGAGGTCACTGAGTCCATTGTGAACAATGAGGACAGCATCAGGAGACTCCTGTCTGAGGCAGCAGAGGGTGACACTGCACCCTTGGATGTTTGTACGGAGGAAAGTGGTCTCCTGGCCCAGCTGGAGAGGCAGAGCTCCTTTGCAACTGCAAAAGTCCTCCTTCATGTTCTTGGTGCACTGACATCAGGAAACTCCATCCTACAGTCACAAACTGTTGATCTGTGCACTGCATGTGAGGCTGTGATAGCTTCACTGGGCGCATTGTAGAAGCTGAGAAGTGATTCCTTCTGGGAGGAGCGTTTCTCGCAGTGTGAAAGTACCAATCCACCTAAAAGGAGACGGATAGTGAGCTCACAGCTTGATGGTACCATCATCTCATCCTCATTAGGACAGGGGGAGCTGATATTTAAACTGGTCACTCTAACCTGACCTTTAAAAGGGCAATGTTCAGCATTCTGGACAGAGCAACTGTTGAGATGGAGACAAGATTCTCTCAAAAGAATGTTGACTTAATGAAAGCCACATCTTCTCTCCTGGCTAAGACAACAGCTTTCCTGGACCCCCGCCTCCTCAAGCCACTTCGGATCCCTGCATGCACAGAGCAAAGTAGCATGAGCCTGCAAAATGAAATTGTGGTTGCAAGATCAATGTTAATGGATAAACTGCCAACTGCTGCGAACCTCTCTAAATCTCTCTTCCGTGAATACAGCACTGTTCTTCGGAGATGAGTGAGAATGTGGGTTAGTGTTGAAAAAGAGCTTTCACATGCAGCTGAAGACACACCAACCATTACTGCAGTGACATACAATCTGTGCAAGATGGGAAATAAATGCATCTCTGTACTGCTGAATGCATTTGCAAGCTTCATTCATTTTGGCCCATGAGAAATAAATTACAAGGAACCTTGACATGAATAGATTTGTGACAGAATTTGCCAAGAGCAGCTGCAGACTTGTCCTGTAGATGCTATCTGGGACAATATGGATACCTTTAACCTGACCTGTTGCTTTATTACCTGCACATTTCATTGTGTTCTGAGTTAATCTTTGTTTGTGCTGTTCCCTTCTCTTTCACCTTAAAAAACAAAACAAAACAAAAAACATTATCACCTGGAAGTTCATACGGAGCCTCTAAAGGGACATCAAATATTTCTTTTTTAAGGGAGTTTTACATGCTCCCTTAAAACTTTTACGTGTGCATGCAAAGTTGTTTCCACACTCCCTTAAAACTTTTATGGGCGCGGTAAAAATGCTTCCGTGAGCCACTTCCGCTTCTTTCCATACCCGTTCAGTCACATGGCAGAGATGGCCGCAGAAGTGAATTTGGAAAGCTTCCTTTAATCACAAAATGTACCCGACAGCGTCATCAACCAACGAAGAGACGACAAGGTGAATACCTGTATCGCACGCATTGCATGATGGAATGAAGCACGACTGTAATCACATAAGTTCACGTCACCAAATGTTTTCCTGCTTTTGCTGGCTTTCCCTAATTTCTCAAATTCCAAAGTATTATTTGTATCAAAATTGTTTACACGTTCCTTTCCTTCTTCAGATCGACATCAGCGTCATTGGAGTTATGACTGATGAGCAGTTCAGACAGTATATCCACAAATATAGTGACCGACTTGCCGTGAGAACATTTTGCCAGCAACGAAATGTGGCGAATGAAAACTCGAGGGGCCCGCAGCCTGATAAGCCAGCTCTCACGCAAAGTATCAGGGAGAGACTGCGGGGATTTGGAAAAACTCCGGCCAATAACAACAGAGGTGGCAGCAGGGGTTTCCAGCTTAGCAATACACGTGGAGAAAAGACGTGGCGCCTGATTGAAATGGGATGGCTGCATTTTGTTAAAGGCGATTATCATCAAGTTCAAACAAAACATGGAGGTGGAACGCGTTCTCTGACTGTCCAGAAAACAGTCACAATGGCAGAGTTACTGGAGACTGGAAAGACCTTGTTTTTTCCAAATGGACGGTCTCCTAAAGGAGCAGTGGACGACTTTGATTTTGATATTCTTGACTTTAGTCACAACCCGTTACCCGCTGAAATCACAGTTAGTCGGCTGTATGAGGACACTAAAATACGAATGCTGCGTGAATATGTTTCATCCAGAAGAAGGATTGTTCCCCAGAAGCTGTCATAACACTCTCTGAAACATCTTCAGACTTCGAGGCCACAGAGGACAAGCCAGAGAAGGTAATCACTACAACATTTGTGTTATCAAAACATTATTCTGGATATCATTTCTCACATTCTGCAATTTGAGACGCATAACTTTAGAAAATGACTTTTAGTGTAAATGTAATATTGGATCACTAAACACATCTGATAAACTGATAAGGCTGCATTCTGCGTTCATGGCTGCTGTGTAGATCAGTAGTCGGCAACTTATGGCTCGCAAGCTGATGTGGCTCTTTTGATGACTGCATGTAGCTCTCCAATAAATACTGGCTTACATTTCTTAACAGGACAACTAATAAATAATTCTGCTGACATTTTAAAGTAAAACAGCTTTCTTTTTTCCTTTTTTTAAATTATCCTTTTATTAGTTTTTAAGTAAAAAGTTTGACAACACTTTATACAAATTTGGCAAACCACATCTTACTTCACACACACAAAAAAAAGTAAAACAGCTTTCAAACAAGCCCTCATATGTGTTACAATTGACAAAAAGGCATATTTAAAGCTTGTGTTCAGAGTTTTGAAAGAGAGAGGTTTTTTTAATCCAACGTCTCGAGGTTCCGCCCTCCCTCTGCTTTCATGAGCAACCAAGCCACGCCCTGTAGCTCACATATCCGAGGTCCACCGCTGCTTCCAGGTTGAGAATGAGACAGACGTCATCCCTTTGTTCTTTTTTTTACTGGAGCCATCGTGAGAATGACTGTGGCAGCACAGCACGACTGCACCATGTTTGTATTTGTAGAAACTCACCAAACAAAATTAAAAGAGCAACACGAGCGCAGCGTCTTGCCTGTAGCTGGCGTAAACTGATATTACCGCACACCGCCGACATTGCCCACAATGCATTGCGGTTGTTGCCACTGCTGACGTCATCCTTTCGAGCCCTATATTACATAACAAGAAAGTGGTAAATGCAAACAAATCTTTAGATAAAGTCACTCCAACTTCAAGTTCTGTGACTCTCTAGTAAAAGTAGTTGTGGAAATGTAACTACATACCAGCTGTCTCCTAGCAAACAATGACAATTGATTACCTTGACTGAGAAATGTGGTACAGTGTGTTGTTAGTTTATTATGATGTATCACAACAGGAACAACAGGGTTAATGTGATCCAATCAGATTTTTTTTTAAGTGTTGCTAAGATTTGTTTGTTTTAAAGCAATTGAAGTGCAAATGCTTATTTTTGTGCAGGTACAAATGTTTTGGCGCTGACTGCTTCTGCAGACCTGGAATCAAGAACAAGAGTGAAAAGGCAACTGCTTCTGGACAACGCTGTGGTTTTGACTGAAAGTCCCAACAGATGGAACATCAGACTGGGAGTGAGACGTGTGTCTGGACCCTCGCTTGATGGTCTGGACTGGATTGTCGAGGAGATTAAGAACAAAGGACTCTCAATGAGACAAATATTAATTTACTGTCGGACTTACAAAGAAGTTGGCAGAGTATTCTGCTATTTGAAATCAGAGTTAGGGGATGACTGTTGGGTTGACAGGGATCCTGAGCACAAGCTAGAGAACATGCTTATTGGCATATACCATAACAAAACGCAACCAGGTAATAAAAGTTAAGTGCTGTCCTCTTCCAGTGGTGAAGGCAACTGAAGAGTTGTTGTGGCCACAAATGCTCTTGGTATGGGTCTAAACTTTCCAAATATATCCAATGTAGCGTTGTACGGTGTGCCTGAGGATGCTGAAGGTATAGTTCAGGAGATCAGCAGGGCAGGCAGAAATGGGGCACAGTCACATGCTGTAGTTTACTGAATCCAACAAAACACAAATGCAGACCACACAGTCAAAGACATGCTGAATTCAGTGCAGACTACATGCTTTCAAAAAGCTTTGTGCAGTCATTTTGATACAGACACCTCTTCTCTTCTTCCGGGGCATTTGTGCTGTACTCATCGTCACTCAACATGTGCCTGCCACCCTGAAGGATGCACGGAGCCTTTGCCTTTGTATGAGGTGCCCCAAAGCAATGCATCTGTATTTACTAAAGGCAGAGTGGTGACTGATGATGACAGAGTGCTGCTAAGAGATCTGTTGGAGCAGTACATGGAAAATTTGCTTTCCACAAAGTCACATCTTTGTACTAGTAAAACTGCTTGCACTGGTTTTGGTGCATTGAGGCCGTCATCGAGCAATGCTCCAGAGTATTTGATGTGTCCTACATTACTTCACAACTTCCAGTCTTCTCACTCAACCATGCAGAAGGTATTCTAGGAATAGTTCGTGAAGTGTTTGAAGATGTTGAAAACTGTCCCCCTGAAACTCTTACTGAAATTGAAGACTTCTCAATTCCTGATACAAACTACACTGGGTACTTTGATGAAGGCGAGGACGAAACTCCAGGTACAGCATCCAAACCAGTTCAGAGTCAGGAGGAACTCCATTGCAATGCTCTGACTAATGTTCAGTGGGTTTAATTTTCTTGTGACTTTTTGAATAAAAAAAGTTCTTGTTGTACATCTGACATGTCTTTGCACATTTTATTTCACAATTTGTTCATTTGTTTTTCAAGTATTGACTTCAGTGCTACATGTTAAAGTAAGATAAACAAAAATGTTGAAATATGTTGCATGCAACAACACTGTAAATCTCACTATGGAGTGCAATAATCAGAAAAAGGGTAAAGTCTCAAACTGAGTGCTGTTGTGCCTCGGGAAAACAATAAAGGATTATTTTGTGTAAACATGTATACAAAAACAACAAATACAGTTTGACACATTCAACTGACCATATAAAGTGAGGGAGAAACTTCCTTATCATCTCCAACAGAAGACATATGCTATGAATAAATGACGTTAAAGTGCAATAATAACAAACAAAAAACAAAAATGTAATAAAGCTTCAAGTATAACATGGCAATAACTTAACCATGATGTTTCCTGTGAATATTTGTGCGGCATGTGCTTCACCACAACCTTTGCCAAAGGTTTGACGGCATCGAAATGCACAGGTAACGCCTGGCTTCCCAACACTATGAATTCTCTGCGGATGTGACTTTGTGTTTCAGGTCCAGGCAGAGAACGACTGATGTTACAGGTTGAAAGATCCACAACTGGTCTTTTGTTGCTGAGATGGTCCACAGCAATACGACCCTCAACAGCAATATGATGAACCCAATGGATTGATTTATTTGTTTGGAGGGAGGACTGGTTATGCGCTTTCCTACAGAAGTCTATATTGTCTATGACTATGGAGTATGATGCAGGTGGAGCTGGCTCAGAGGCCGGAGGAGGCGTTGAACCTGGCGCTGGCTCTGAAGGTGGAGCTGGTCCTGAGTCTTGCTCTGCAGGTGAAGTTTGCCTTGAAACATTCGTGGCATCTGCTCATTCTGAGCTTGGCAGCTGGCTGTGAGGGAGCTCTGTAAAGTGACCACTTGCATCACCACTATCTGTCAGGAGAGTTTCACATGAGTAAAGTCTTTCTGCGAAATTGTGATTATGTGTACACATTTAGGACATCTTATTCTGAAACATCACGCAAGAAATCCGTTTGGTGAGAATCAACAATGTGAAAATCACGTTACCTTACAACAATGCTTGTAACACCAGGAAGCAAGCCTACAGTTTGTACACGAGTGTACAACTCCTGCTACCTGAGTGATGCCTCGCCTCGAAGATGATGATGCTGCTGGCGGCGGCTTGAGGCAAATCTTCTTGCAGTCTCAAGGAGTTTTTGAGGGTGTGTGTTGCCTTTTTTCACTTGTTTCTGAGGAAGATGAAATTGCGGTTGATGTTCTCTTGGTTTCAGCTTCTTGCCATTGTTTGTATAAGGGATGGTCTTTCTCTAAACGCATTAGTACAGACAGGCAATTTCTGCACATACGGACAGACTTATTGTCGCATCGCTTTCAGTTTAGCCCGAGCAATGCTAATCTTTCGAACGGATTTCGTAGTTGCTTACTTTTTTCAAAAATAAGCACTGTACTGGAAAGTTGTCCTTGTACTCGTAGATTTTTACGACAAAAACGGCAGAAATCATTCACCGAAGACTTGTCTCGACTGCATGCCATGATCCCATGTTTTGGACGACAGAACGACGACAACGTAGCGCTGCGTACGTCGCATTGTGTTTGCGTCACTGCCTTATTTATTGGATTGGTTCTCTCTGCTCAATAGTCCTGCCTCTCGTTAGCCTGTTTGAAATGCTGCCCCAATGGCGCGGTACCAGACTGTCTTTATATGTGTGTAACACATAAATAAAGTCAGTCTGGCATGCCAGGCTGAGGTCTGCTGGGTGTTGGTGAAGTAGGTGATGAGACCTGGGAGTCTGTAGGTGAGGCTGCAGGTCTGACAACTGCTGATGCCGCCGGGGGCGTGGCCATCAGAGGAGCAGGTGGAGTGTGTGAGACAGACTCGGGTCCTCCTGATGGAGGTGTCTCTTGTCAGGTCCCAATCAAGTCATTGTTTGTGAGCTTTGTGAACAAAACAAAGAGATTACATAGAAAATTTGATGAATTTCATTGTGTTCAAAATAAGTACTGTCTCAAAAAAATTCAAGAAAATTGTGTGTGATGGTGGTTCAATGGTGTGGGGTATGATGCTTCGGCCAGCAGCTTTCTTCAATTCACTCAGAGTATTTGCCTGAATTTTACCAAGAGCTCTGGACTTATCAGCTCTTGCAAGATGAAAACCAATTACATTCATGTTAACTGCTGGAAAACTTTGGCAGATGTAATTGTTGAACTCTGCCAGCTGTACAAAACATCTTTGTGACGTTGTCCCAGGCAAGTCAAAACTTGGGTTCCTGGAAAATTAAATTAGACTAAAGGTTGTCAATTTGCAGACAAATCCATTGTTCTTAATAGGCACTGACTTTGATCAAAGCTGAGAAAGGGTATTCCTACCTATGTTCATACGATTGTGCCTCTAATGCAGTGTTTTTCAATCATTGTGCCATGACAAATGAGTGTGCTGTGAGAGGTAGTCAGCTGTACTTTGAGGAGTTGTCCAGTTTTTCTTTATTGGTCAAAAGAAAGGGATACTATCTGCATATGATGTGTCATTGCTGTCTGTGCTGTAATCTATAAACCAAGGTTCCACACTAACATTGACGGTACGTCCATTGGGATTACAGTCAGGTTGGCACCAGTCCAAGTTGGCCCTGGCCAACTCGGCACCGCCTCCGGGATACAGTCAAGTCGGCATCAAAGCCAAGTCGCCTCACGGGGGGGCTCTCAAGTGGCCGAGTTGGTCGGTGCCGACTTGACTGTAAGCTGCTTACCAACTCGGCCAAAAGCCTTTTTTTTTTTTTTAAAATCACGATGCGGTTGCGGTGCGACGATTTGCACAGTATTTTTTTTTTTTTTTTTCGTGCCGGCTGCGCCACTTCTCCTCACGTAGCAGGTGGGGACGGGAGGACAAACTGTGTGATTATGGTGAATGACAGGTTAGAGGTGGATAATGTACCTGGAGCTTCATGTTTGACGTGTTGTTTGAATGAGTAGCTTAGCTACGAGTGCACAGCATGAGCGGCTGTCTGGTCATGTGACCAGATGGGGGCATACCTATGTTCCCCGCTTTGTATGGACCGGGGAACATAGGACCTTTTTTCCACATAAGGGTCCTATGTTCCCCGCTTTCCTCCAAAAGGGTCGTATGTTCCCCGCTTTGTATGGACAGGGGAACATAGAACCCTTTTTCTAAATAAGGGTCCAATGCTCCCCGCCGTGCACTGAAAGTGTCTGCTTGTACAGCGCAGAACCTGCAGTGGCGCATGAAAGCGCTTACGCGTCACCTCCAGGTATAGAGAATTACTGTAGGCTGCTGTTTACAACTATATTATAATAACATAAATGGTGTGAAAAATAAATAAACTAATGTAATAAATCTCAACACAACAGCAAACACGGTAGTTGACAGCAGGAGTACTGCAGCATCTCCATAGGTGCCAATTACAGATTCAGGTAAAATATTATATCCTCCATCAAAGTACAGCAAACCATGTATTTTTCATTTCCAAAAATTAATTTTTGAACGAACATATTTTCTGAATAAATACCTTTGTCCTGTGGAGCCTGCAGTCCCAGAATGAAATGAGCAGGGTGAGGACGGGGCCGTGTGGGAAGGTGTCCATTCTGTTCGCAGTTGTGGAGACTTATTTTACGAATTTTAATATGTTCCTAATTATTATTGACGGTTAATAATACAACTATTTTGTGTGTGTTGGCGTGTGTGTGCCTGTTTATCAGGGAAATGAGTGCGCGGATTGTGAGTAAGAGGTGACGCTGCTGAAATGCGCACCGTAAAAATTAAATAAATTTTAAAACCTGATTTTAGGCATTAATAAAGCAGACATAAGGCATTAAAAGGTTTGCTGATACTCTTGGCTTAATATTGTGTTTATCTTAATTTCTAATACATTAGTTTACAGAAAAACAACCTGTTGTGCTCCTGCGCAAAAACACAGCAAAATGTATGACGGTCTGGCTGACTGTTGCAGCCTTTGGAGGGGGTGTAAGAATGCTGGCAGTTCTAGTGTTCATCATTTTAGTTCTAGTGTTAATCATTATTTCCCTCCAATCCGATATTGACGTTCATCTCCACTATTAGGAATAAGCGGAGAGCTCATTCCCTCAGGTCATTCATTCATTTCGGCATCTCCGTCACCGTGAACCCCAACCCCTCTCTCTTGTGCACGCAGCAGACTGTGAGGACTGTGATGAGCCTGTCAGAAAATGTAAGTTCTACAGTACGGAGGAGGGAAACATAGATAAATGTCTTAGAATTTGACCTCCGCATTTGATAATCAGACAGCTTATTCATGTGTGTGTTTTTTTTGTTTTGTGTTTGTTTTTGTTTTCTTTTCAGTGGACACTGTGACAAACACAAGCTGCTTATTTAAATCACTAAATATCTTAAATCATTATTTTTGTCAAAAGATTGGATTTACACCAGGATAAAAACACGTTTAGCCGTGATTAGGAAAAGTTTCATTATACGTCCGCTCTGTCCGCTCTGAAGGCACAGACTCCTCGAATTTTTTTATTTAAATTTTAATTAAATTTGTATCAAATATTTTATTATATTTCACTGTTGTTTACATCAACTAGGTTGGTGCAAATGCAAATCTGTGCTCTCGCCGCGGCAAAAAACAAACATAAAAAAACCTACATCCGAGTGAATCATCAAAAAACTGTGCAAATCGACGCGCCACAGCCACATGATTAAAAAAAAAAAAAAGAGACTTTTGGCCGAGTTGGTAAGCAGCTTACAGTCAAGTCGGCACCGACCAACTCGGCCACTTGAGAGCACCCCCCGCGGGGCCGACTTGGCTTTGATGCCGACTTGACTGTATCCCAGGGGCGGTGCCGAGTTGACCAGGGCCGACTTGGATTGGTGCCGACCTGACTGTATCCCCTTCCATTGTATGTACTTCTTAGGGGCCACAGAGTGTCATTTTGTTACATTTGTGGTTGGTGGAGCGCCCTGTGACCTTGTCAATGAAAAAATGTACCATGTCTCAAGAAAGGATAAAACACAGTGCTCTAAAATATTGCGGACTGTAATACTAAAAGCAAAAGGAAGCAGTCAGTGTTTTCTGCACCTGCAGGCAGGTAAACAATCATCTGGCATAACCCTGCTATGTCTCTGTCACAATGATAAGAAACTGTGCTACAATTACATGGAATACATATGCAGCAAATAGCAGACCAAAGGTCGATTTATTTAAATATATAAGGAGTGTAAAGTTAGGCAAATACAGAGGAAAATAATGTTGGAGCCAATGGTAGATGCTATTGCTGTGTGGATGATTTTGCTGGTGTACTTGTTTCTTCTTTCTGTCTGGTGGGTAAAACGTTAGGTTACTCACGTAACCCAGGTTCTCTGATAACCGAGTGAGATATCTCACTATGGGAAACGCCTCCTGGCGTGACCGATCATGGAAGCTCCAATGACACCACGTCTGTCATGTGACAGACCAATCATCTCGAGATGCATGGGGCAGCCCGCCCCCTTTATAAGCGGCCCCTGTGCTGCACCCACCATTCATAAGCGTAATTCTTCCACCCCACTGATGCAAGTAGGGCAGTGTTGTGAGATACCTCACTTGGTTATCAGAGAACCGGGGCTACGTGAGTAACCTAACGTTCTCTTTCAAACCTCCCTCGGTATCTCACTATGGGAGATATAACCCACTCCCGGATTTGCATGCTCCGAAGCCCACAAAGCCGCGACCCGCGCTGGGTCGACACCCTCAACCTTCCCCTAGGGCTAGCACGCAATTAAGATGTACCCACACTCAGGACTGAGTTAGCCAGAGATGTCTCGGTCACGTCCAGCCTGTAATATTGGATGAATGTGTGTGGGGATGTCCAGTTAGCAGCAGCACAAATGTCCCTCACAGATGTGCCCTTAAACAGGGCCCATGAGGTGGCCATACCCCTGGTGGAGTGGGCCCGCAGCCTCTCCGGGGGCTGCAAACCACGACTTTCATACGCCAAGATTATAGCCTCCACCATCCAGTGTGACAGGCGCTGGCGCGTCAGGGCCCTCCCCTTATGAGAGGGAGCCCACTATATGAAGAGCTGGTTGCTCCTCCGAAATCGCTTAGTCCTGTCCATGTAGATGCGTAACGCTCTCACAGGACAAAGGAAATTGAGCCGTCGCTGATCCTCCCCTGCAAATGGCGGTGGGTGAAAAGCGAGCAGCTCAAGTGTGGAGCAGCTGTATGCAGAATCACTAACCTTAGGCACAAACGCCGGGTTAGGACGCAACATAACCTTCCCATAGTCTGGGGAGAATTGAAGGCAGGAGGCGTGCACAGACAAAGCCTGTAACTTACCTATCCGTCAAGCTGACGTTAAAGACAGCGGCAGGATAGTTTTAAGAGAGAGCACTCTTAAATCTGCACATTCTAACGGCTCAAAGGGCAAACTTGTGAGCGCCTCCAGAACCGTGGGTAAATCCCATGACGGGACCGGGTGTTTACTCACGGGACGCAGCCGACGCGCCCCCTTCATAATCCTCTTAATTAGAGGATGCTGCCCGACAGGCGCACCTCCAAAGCCCACGTGACACGCTGAAATAGCGGCCGAATAGACCTTAATGGTGGAAAAAGCTTTATTACCGTCCAATAAGTCCTGCAAGAAGCACAACACATCCGGGACAGAACACTGAAATGGAATGATAACTTTAGTCTCACACCATTTTTCAAACACACGCCATTTGTTGTCATATAATGATCGTGTGGCAGGTGCTCTTGCTCACTGAATAGTCTCAATCACCCTCGACACCCTCTCACGAACCAAGCCCAGAGAGCTAGACGTTCGGGGTTCGGATGAAAAATCTGCCCGCACGCTTGCGACACCAGGTCCGTGCGTAACGGTAATGGCCATGGCTCGCCGTGTACGAGCTGTATCAGCTCCGCCATCCACAGTCTGCTGGGCCAGTAAGGAGCTATCAGGATTAATGAAAGCTGCTGCTCTTTCACTCTGATCAGTGTTGGAGTGATGAGATAGAGAGGGGGAAAAGCATATAGCAGCGCGTTTGGCCACGGGTGCGCAAATGCGTCCGCCTCCAGCGGCACGTCCCTGTCTTGTAATGAAAAGAATAGGGGACACTGTGCGTTTTTGTGCGATGCGAAGAGATCTACGGACGCTCGGCCGAATCTCTCCCACACCCGGAGAAGCACCTCAGGGTTCAGTCTCCACTCCCCGTACAAGGGATTTCCCCTGGAGAGTAAATCTGCCCCGCTGTTAAGTGCTCCTCTCCGAAATAAAGCCAGGTGTTGGCGAAATTTTTCCACTCGAGCATGGGACAGAAAACCCCGAAATGAAACAGAGTCTATTTTGACGCCCAAATACTCGATCCTCTGAGTGGGAGACAAACAGCTCTTTATGGGGTTTATATTGAACCCCAAACTGTACAGCCTGTCCATCAGCTTCCGCGTATCCCTCTCCGATTTCTCTTTGCTGGATGCACAGAGGAGAAAATTGTCCAGATACGTGAACACTCTGAGGCCTGATGCTCGCATCGGGTTCAGGGCTGCTTCCACACACTTGCTGAAAACTCTCAGGGTGAGTAACAGCCCAAAAGGCAGGGTCTGATACTCGTAAGCCGTTCCCTTGAATGCAAACCTGAGATATTTCCTGTGTGCGGGATATATGCTTATATGAAAATAAGCGTCCTGCAGATCCACTGAATGAACCAGTCACCTGGATGAATGGATCGAAACAGAACCTTGTGCTTGAGCATTTTGAATTTGTACTTTCGGAGGTGTAGATTGAAGAACCGCAGATCCAGGATCGGACGCAATGAACCTCCTTTCTTTGGAATGAGGAAATACCGGGAATAAAACCCCTGATTTCTCTCTCCCTCCGGTACACGGCGAATTGCCCCGCGGCTTAACAGAGAAGATATTTCGCTCTCTAAAGCCTCCGCGGCTTCCCCCGCAGCTTCTGACGTCAGCACACCATTGAAGCGGGGCGCCTTCATAGCGAACTGCAGCCTGTAACCCCTGGCAACTGTTGTAAACACCCAGTGGTTCACTGCGCATGCACGACACTCCTCTGCTCTGACAGTGAGAGGGCCCGGTGGCCTGAAGCTCAACAATGGAGCAGCTGCGCCCTCTGGGGGAGACAGACTGTCCTGCACTTCTTGATTTTTCTTTCTGTTTTGTGTTCCCTGCGCCCTCGGCTTTATGACTGAGCCTGGCTGCGACAGCTTGTTTTTTATTAAAAAACCAGGAGAAGTGCTTGGTGTAAACATTGCACTTTTTCCCATTTCCCTTTGAACTGTCCCCGTGGGGCGACGAAGGGGGGGAAACGAAACTGTGCACTGGGGTAACGAGTGTATAATTCAGTCTGTGAACGGGAAGACCAAACGGGGCCGTTACACAGCGCTGAGCAGAACATTGGTCCAGAACATCCATCCTCCGTTTCTTGGGAGGAGAGGGAAACATGTGACCTGTTCCGGAGGGGCTCAGAGCAGGGATCTCTGTGAGTGCTGACTGCTGAGATTCTGTGTCCGCGAACCACGACACCTAAGCCGAATGTTTTTTCTTCCCGTCCGGGGGGCGGGACGGGCGGGTCAGATCGGTGCCTGGAGCGGCAGCTGCAGCGGCAAAGGACTTTTTGGGCCAGTGTTTATGATGCTGAGCTCCGCGCTGGTGAGATGCTGGCTGCTCAGACATGCGCGGTCTGGGGTCCTTATAGCCGCTGCTGTGCGCTCTCGCCCCAGCCGCAAATCCCTGGCGGGGTGGCGGGGTGGGGCGAGAGGCAACCTTGCGAGGAAGGCAGAGATCAAAGGCTTCTCCCTGCTTCTTCCTCAGGTCACTGGTCTGCTGCATGGCCGTGACAGCATTGCCAAATAAGCCCTTAGCCCTTGACAGGTCGAAGGGAGCATCAATAATGACCTGTTTTTCCTGGTCCGACAGACTGGAGAGATTCAGCCAGAGCGCTCTCTCTCCTGCCATGGCGAGCCCCATAACACGGCCACAGCCCTGGACCGCACCCCTGGACCGCACCCCTGGACTGCACCCCTGGAGACACGGAGGATAAGGTCCGTGACCACACACATCTCCGCCCATATTTTGGGACTTGGGGAGCCTTTATCCAGGAGGACCCCCATCTCCTGGAAAAGTTCAGCCTGGTAGACTGTCAGCATGGTGACAACATTTAAGCTGTTCACTGACTGGGCTGCTGATTTGTACATCTTTTGAAACATGGAGGCAGAGAAGTGCGCCATTTTCTCTGGGAGGGTGGGGCCCGCCGCGGGGAGCGCGGACTGGTGGCTGGGGTGGAGGTGAGAAGCCATCACCTGCTCCACTACCGGGGGATCTCCGAGGCCCCAATCCCCGCTGTTAGCCACTTCCAGGCTGTAGTAACCCTTGACGGGGACTCTGTGGTGAAACGGTTTATCCCGAAACCGCTTCATCTCCTTCATGCATGCTGGGACAACGGGCATGACCTGCTTCTTCGACACCGGGCGAGACGGCAGAATTTTGCCGTCGTATAAATCCCTCTCCTCGCCCTTGTTATCCGGTGACGCGGGTCAGTCTATACCAGCCGTGATGCCGCCCGTTTACACACCTCATGCAGGTCGACTTCCGAGGGTGAAGAGGGGGGGGTTGGATTCCTCCGCTAACGGAGCTGCTGGGTCGGGATAACGGAGTCGACGGGAGGATTGCGTCCTCGTCATCCTCCTCGTTATCGTCGTTAAGGAGGTCCATGTTATCGTCCTCTGCGTCTTCCGCGAGTGGAGCCTGGGCATGCTGCACTCCCATACAGGCGATGCAGAGAGGATGTGGGTCTCTCTCTGAAATGGTGAAACCGCAAGAGGCTGGGCAGGGACGGGACTCGACGTCCTTTCCCTTGCCGCTAGCCGAGGAAGCGGTAGCCATAGCCGACCTCGACGGTCAAACTAAAGCCAAAAAACGCACACTCTCGCGACAAAAGCAGCGAAGTGAATCCTGAGTTGGAAATTCACGCTCGTGACTACCTTGACGGCGCGTCGGAAGAGCAGTTAAATGAAAATACAAAGTCAGGACGCTGAGGAGCCAAGTGATGATCTTCACGTGGAAAAAAGCGAGAATGGTGGGTGCAGCGCGGGGGCTGCTGATAAGGGGGGCGGGCTGCCCCATGCATCTCGAGATGATTGGTCTGTCACATGACAGACGTGGTGTCATTGGAGCTTCCATGATCGGTCACGCCAGGAGGCGTTTCCCATAGTGAGATACCGAGGGAGATTTGAAAGAGAACTTATGTTTTTTTATTGACCTGAGGATGGCCATTACAACTTCATTAGTTAAATCATTTGTCTGCAGCCTCAACAGAGCATGGGAATTTGCCTATAGCTTTTTGTATGCATTTCAAGGTTATAGTTTGTTATCAAAGTGATTAACCTGCCTGGTTGTGAGTTTGTCACTTCAAATAATACAGATGTAATGATGCCAGATATCAGTTAATAATACTACGGTCAGCATTTGGCAGGAGGAAAAGTTTCACTGTCCAAACAGCAGGTGTCCTGAGTGGAAGCCCTTGAGTTTCTATAAAAACACAAATCAATTCATAATATCATATATTAATATTCATAATCATATACACATACTAATACACACACACACACACACACACACACACACACACACACACACACACACACACACACACACAGACTAAGAGTGTGGAAAATAATCACTATTAATTAGGGGTGGGACTCGATTAAAAAAATTAATCTAATTAATTAGGGCCTTTGTAATTAATTAATCTCAATTAATCGCATATCGATATTTGACCTGAGATCAGTGAGAACCTTTCTTTTTCTAATGGATTTTGGTAGAGTGAATCAATATAGTGATACATAAGCTTAAGCAACAAAACACTGTTCATTTTTTCAGCAAGGAAGGAGGAATTTAACCAAGACAAATAAACCAATGCACATTGATTAGTGCAACTTTTGTTGGGCTGGGCGAGGGTCCTTGAAGTAGTCGGAGTGACGTCCTCTTCCACTCTAGCTGTATGCGAGGTTTCCGTGTTGGCCGCCGCTGTGACAGGCTTAGCATTCAGATGATATAGCAGGCTCGATGTGCTGCGATGGTATGCAAATTCTTTGCTGCATAATGTGCATACAGCTTTGGTTTTATCCACGCTGCCATCCGCTGGCTTTTTAAATCTAAATTGTCTGTGCACAAGACCAAGCAGTGCGCTGTCGTCAGGAGCAGTGTTGCCAACTCCCCAGTAAGGAAAGTCACTATTGGCTGTCCTAAAAGTCGCCAGAAGTCGCTAGATGAGGTCGTTACCTAATTTGCAATTTGCATGTAATTGTAATGGACACTGTAGGAGAGAGGAATAACGTCATGGGAGAAGCAAAATGTGAGTTAAAAAAACACCCTAAATATGTTTAGAACTACAGATGAATTTTCTTCTGTTGATTCTTGGTTTGTCAGCAAGTGAGCAGTGGCGTATTTGCGCAGCGCGATTCATTTGAAGTGTGGAGGAGTGGTGTGGGTCTCCTCTCTGCTTTCTGACTGCAGCAGGGGGCGCTGCTGAGACTGATCGCCTGTGAGTGCTTTGGGACGGGGGAGGGGCTCACGCAGCACCCGCTGTTCATTGAGGACAGCAGCTGCAGAACGAGACGTCCTGTCACGTCTCCAGAGCACCAGAAAAAGTCGCTAAATTTGTTGCTAGTCGCTTTTGACAAAAAAAAAAAGTCACCAGGAGGCTTTGGAAAGTCGCCAGATTTAACGAGAAAGTCACCAAGTCGGGAGCTGTTTCGTTGTGGTGTCACAGCGAAATATGTCAGGGTGAAACTCGTCCGGTGACAAACTTTCCGCGACAATTTGCAATATTTTTTTTTTATCGCGTTAAAATTTCTGTAATTAATTAATCGTAACTAACGCGTTAAAGTCACAGCCTTACTATTAATAGATGCATCGATGTGCACGTGCAAGATGCGAGTGCATCGGCTCATTCACTGGGTATCGATGCAACTGACGGGTGAAATCTAGATTCATCTTGATGATTGAGCGCTGCTTCAAAGACCTGCACTTCATGGATGCTGACAACACTGCAAAGGATGAGATATTCCTGAGAATAGCAGAACAAGTGGAGGATGTGGTAAGAAATACAATATTATCAGCAGTTAGTTCTACTCTTATTATTTTATCTCTCACATGAGGATTTTCTGTGTTGGTTCTCGTGATGTTTTATATATTAATCTATTTCACATGGAAAATAAATCACCAATGCTGGTTTTCAACACTTGTCCAAGTTGGCTTCTCTAGATGATGATGATGATGATGATGATGATGATGATGATGATGATGATCTCAGCTGCTCTCTGCTCTGCTGACTCTGACAACCAGCAAGGGCTGATGGGATGCCGGATGATGAGAGCCAGGCAGCTCAAGCAGAAGATGACGGCAGAGGCCACAGGGAGGAGGAGGAGGAGGAGGAGGAGGAGAAGAAAAAAATGAAGTGGAGGAGATGGAGGAAGATGAGAGAGGTTTGTTGTGTCTATAATGGTGCATTGATTTGAAAATAGGAGTGATGATGATATTGTATTGCAGTCATGTGTTAATTTATCTAATAACTAATTTAATATGCTGATATTATTGGAAACAAAAGCACAGGTTCACGCAGCTGGCTGTGAGTTTATTTGGAGCCATGGACCAGTTGCTTGGAGGTTTCCAAGGGAGGGACGGAGCTAAGGAGGAAATAACAAATACAGGAGCAGGGAAGGGTTAGATGTCAATGGTGACATACTGCAGTGGTGGAAAGGACACGTGGATCTTCCACTGCTTTCAGAATGGGCCAGGAGCTCTTTGTCCGTCCCTGCAACAAGTGTCCCATCTGAACGAGTGTTCAGCACAACATTTGTCCTCACCTACATAACATCAGAGCACATTTCCTTCTTCCTGAACATGTGGACCAACTGATCTTCCTGAAAAAAAAACTTGAAGCAGTGGCATTTGAAATGCATCACAAAGTGAGGTGTGGATAGCAAGAGTGGAATGTGCAGAAAGACCTGTCTTCATGTTGTTTTCTTTTGTAATTCTTATGGACATTTCATATGAGACACTCAGTGAGAGTAGTCTGTGTTTTTTACACTACAGAAGCAGCTGTGAGTTCCAGATGAAAAATTGTTTACATTTTCTTTGTACAAAACCCAATTGTGAAAAGGTATAAGTTGGTTTACTCTTTCTGCTCCTCACTACTGTATTATCCTCCCTCCTGGTGAGTTCATATCAGCAGGATGTTTTGCAGACAGGAATATGAAAAAACATTGATTACATAATCACTCCCTGATGGCGTTCTGTGGAACTCAGCTGGATCAACACGCCATCCTCAGCTTACTTCTGGTCAGTCCAGTCCATCCATTGTCAAACCGTTCCAACTTAAAGTCCTACAGAGAGGCCAATATGTGTATTATAATTTTTCATGCACTCATATTTTGCAGAAGTGTTGAAGAGGTGCTTTCACTAAATTCCATCTCTTTCACTGTAAAATGATGCTCCAAGAGAACGATGGTCACGCAGTACTGGTGACACGTTGTTGATGCCATTTGTTGGATGGGATCATCGCTTATTAATCTTTAGCCGATGTACTCCATCTCTGCTTTAGCAACCGTGAGGAAATCCATCTTTAGAGACCTGTTGCAGAAGTCACAGAGGTAAGACAGCATAGAAAAGGTGTATTAGTCACTGAATCAGCACAACTCACATTGTGGCAAGACAGTCATCCCTCTGAGTGTTCAGAACTGTGGGGCAGATTTGAGGGGCGTTTGAGACAATGACTCCCCGACTCTGAAGACAAAGGCAGAAGGCAACACAGGCTGCTGTGTCTCTTCAAAATTCTTCCAGGTGAGACAAACCCTGCCCTCTCTGACAAACATCTTCTGTGAGGCAGTTTCCCTCCATACTTCCTGCTCCCTTTTTCTCAACACCCTCTGCAGGTGTGCAGAAACCACCTGTTGGAGCTTCTTGCACAGGAAACGGTGTACAATGCTCATCTCCATGCTGATCTATTCCAGAGGGTAAATGACACATGCGTCACGTTACATTGTTTTTCTTTCTGTATGTGTAGACACACACATGGTAATACCAAGCATACGGCAACATGGAAGTTGAACCACATAATTACAGCTTGCACAGAATTGTGGCCGAAGTGATCAGACGCCCATAATATCCAAAGGAAAGAGAAAAACCAAGAACAAGTGTCAGGACTGGGAGGTGGACCCAAATGTAGACTCAGACAGATGATGGCATTCTGAGAGGTTTACTTACTCTGGAGTCCAGAGGTGAAGACACAGGAGGCTTCAGGGAAACCTGGAAACACAAGGAAGAGGACAGATGGACAACAATCCCACATGGACAGACAGGAAACAGGAGGCTAAACACCGTCAGGAGGGAAGGAGGTGGAAGGGGACTGGCTAATAGGAAGACTGAAACAGGAGATGAGGCAGACGGACAACAGGTGGAACTAATGACACACAGGAAAGAAACCAGAGAGGGACATGGACAGCAGAAAGATGGAGACTGACAACACAGTGACAGGGAGAAGGACTGGATCCTGACAGCAAAGAGTAAGAATAACATCAACTTCGAGCAGTGATGAACAAAATGGCCTGATCTGGCTCAAAGCCAAACTCCACGGTGACAAAGATGAGAACATTTTTCAACATTTAAAGTGAAAATACTCTGCATATTGACTGATCGCTGAGCCAAATAAACAAGGAAGAGAGACAAGAGGAAGTTGTGCTTAGAGTGTCTTGTTCAGGACACTCTGGACCCTGGGGGGTCTTCAGAGCAAGTTGCACTTGTCCCTCTCCCCAATGTGGAACGACATCGTTCAGCTCTCAAATCACTGTGTTGTAGATTTTGAGCAGAGTGAACCTGGACAGAATCTCTCACTGCTGCAGGTGAACCTGGGAGTGTGTGGGACTCATGTGGACCAGCAGGTCCTCCAGATGGTTAAAGTCAACATCGTCCCCAGTCATGATGAGGCCGATGGAGCGGACAAACGTCAGCACTCCCAGGAGATTGTTCAGAGTGGTTATCAGGTCAGGAGGAATGAGGCTGAGGACCTTCTCCATCCAGAGCCTGCCATGGTCCCTGTAGGTCTCCAGAGTCCTGCAGTAAGCCAGGTACCGCCTCTCAGTCTCAGCACAGACCTGGAGTATCATGCTGGCCACTGGGAATATCGAGAAAGGCTCACAGTGGATCAAGACATAATCCTTCACGTCCAACCACACTATCACTGAACTCTTTACATCTCAGAACTTTAAGGCTGGAAAGAAGTTCAGTTTGGCTCCAACAAAGTCTTCCAGCAGACACAGCTTGACGTCTCAGCCAGCTGGAGTTACTGAGTTACAAGCCTGACCGAAAGTGTTTGGTAAAAGGATTCCATGTGTTTCCAGGAGGTGAGAGAGCCTCTTCAAACTGAAATATTTGTCTGGCTTGAAGTTGCACAGCACCCGACCCTCAAACCTGAGCAGCTGCTTTATCCTGCATGCAGGCTGACCCAGCATTGCAGCATGCAGGCCTCTCATGAGCCTGAGACAGTCACCTGCTCATTTGAGAAGAGATGTTTGGAGGTTTGGAGGAGAAAACCCACTGGTGACGATCTCACCTCCTTCATGATGCTTGAACGTCAGCTGTATGTGGCCGTGTGGTGAGTCCATGTGGAGCTGCAGGAACGTTGGCTTGCTGGAGTTCTCCAGCACATCGAGCAACTCTTCACTGACCCCAACCCTTGGATTTTATAAACTTTTATGTCTCTCTGAAGTTAAATCAGAACTATGCAACTTTTTTACCTCAATAAATGTGTTTCAGAATCCCTGTGGGGGTAAACAAAGACTTGTCACGGTGATTCGGCGGTCCCTCCCCTCCCCCCGGGGTCTGTGTCCTGAAAACAGCGCTTGCAATTTCAGCGGAGCGACCCGACTACATCTCGCGAGAACAAACCTGCTTTACTGTACTCATACGGGATTACAAGTATAAAAGCTGTTGGAGTGCGATATCTGTCATTGTGTTGCAATAGACGATCTTTGCATGATGTGTTGATTGATTCCAATTTACATTTGGTAACCGAGAAATAAAGAGGAGTGGCACCTCCTTTTGTAGAAGTGAGCACGAGTGAGTTGGATGCACTGAGCTGAAAGCAGCATGTCTGAGTGTGTTTGTTTTCCAATAAGTTTGAGTGTGCGAGGCGGGCATGTCTGCGACAGAGGGAGCAACCGGAGGAGGCAGCGCGAGGAACTGCTGCTGCAGAAGATTTAACCTAAGTGCAAAAAACAAACATGAAACCCTTGCCAGCGTTAGCAACGCCACCCCAAGGTGCTCACGGATGGCAGAACCAAAAAGACAGAAAAAAACCTTTGTCTAATGAGCAAAAAAAGGAAATGGGAGTGGGATGCTCTCTGCACTTGGGGCGAGGGTGGGGGAGGGGGAGAACGTTTGCGACAGTGAGCTTTCACAGGAGACCAGTAGGGGGAGCGCTAAAGCAAATCTTGCATAGTACTGCTTTCAATCAGCATGTGAAGAAAATTTAAATAGTCAGAGGAAGCTGCTCTCTTCACTCAGGATTAAAAAACTGTGACAGAGTGTATTTTATTCTGGTTAACATGAAATTTGTGAAACAAGAGGTGGAATACAGAGAAAATCCATCAAGTGAAATTTGTGCTCCAAAACGATGAGTTTATTGTTGAAAAGAAGAAATCCACGAGTGAACAGCTGATGTGAAAACAATGTTTATTTTGTCAAAGCTTGAGGAAAATCAGCAGGCAGAAGAGGAATATTGCTGAAGTCAGTTTGGTGTGAAGATAGAAAAAGGGAGAGAGAGAGAGTGACAGAGGTGAGATGAGTGAGAGAGTCCCAGTGAGTCCGGTCAGGACTGGGAACACTGGTCTCTCCTCAGTGTCTCTCTGAGGGGAGTCTGGGAGCCCCGGGTGGCCTCACAGGTCACAGAGCCCACCTTCCTCCACTGGTCTGCAGGGAGCCTCAGGGTGCTGCTCCAGCTGTAGAGGCCGTCCAGCTTCTGCAGCACCCCGGGGCTGCTGCTCTGCTCCCAGCTGCTGCTGCTGCTGCTGCTGCTGTCCTCCACCCTCCAGCTCAGACTCCAGTCTGAGGGGAAGCCCTTGTTGGCCAGGCACATGAGCGTGGCCGTCCCCTGCTGCAGCTCCTCTCTGGAGGGGGGCAGCACCGTCAGGGTGGGCCGGGTATCACCTGGAGGACAGGGAGCACACAGCCGCACAGCTTGAGTGGGACACCGATGCTTTTGTCCTTGAAGAAGTTGCTGTCAGATGCTTTTTCTGCTCCAGCAGTCACTGGCTCACACATTGTTTCACTTCCCTTTAAGAAGCCTCTCATGCACATCAGCACAGAGAGAATCCTCCAACAGTTTGACCTCAAACTCCTCAAACTGCACCCAAAGCAACGCAAGCACACGTCTCAACCTTTACTGGCAAAGATTTGCATCCATGTTTTCACAAAGTTTATGAGTGGAAACTTTAACAGCATCAGCTTCAAATCAACGTCGGTTTTTAAAATGATTTACAACAGAATTTAAAAAGACAAACAGTCAATAAAGCTGCTATATGAGGAGGTTTTGACAAGTGCCATTTGAAGACAGTTTTCAGTTCATAACGTAAAGCATTCATCAGTCCAAACCATCAGTTCAAAAGTTTAATTCAAAGTCATTGTTGAAGTTTTAGCAAGGCAACGTCCTGCAGTGACTGATTTCTGACCAGAGCGTCTTGATCAGGAATCAAACACAGAGAAAGAATTTCTTTTTTGTGCTTGGTGGATTTTCTTTCAAAATACAGTGCCATGTAGAACAATTTATGTTGAAAATACAGTTTTCAACTGAAAAAAAGCCCAAAGTCTAAGTATGTGATCAATCATGATTCAAAAACATATTTTGTCACCTCTTAATTAATTCACAATAGTTTTTAATCACTTAATCTTGACTTTTATCCACTGGAAGCTTGAGAGGAAAACTTTTCTCCTTGATTTACTGAAAGTGAAGCAGAGCTGAGCTCTACCACATGAAATCAGAGGAGATTAAAACTTGATCATTACAATAATTATCCAGAAAAACACATCTTTCTGATCTCAAATCACTCAAAAGAAGGTTTAATGATTGAATTTGAACTATTTCGCCTTCATTAATAAAGGAGAATCAACTTACTTCCAACATCCAGTCTGGTTCCTCCACCGAACGTGAACCACAGTGATACAAACTCATTGAGCCGCTGTACAAAAACCTCTGACTGCAGAGAGACACCACTCTCTGACTGGGAAACAAACTAACTCACCAAAACTAAACCAGGAACATACGTGACAATGTGGAAAATGGAGAAAACTCCAGACTCATCTTTAAATATCCAGCACATTCCTTCAATATTCCACTAAAAGTGTGAATCCAGAGTGAAAGTCAGTGATGAAAGTGATCAAGTCCCTGTTGGAGTCAGTCAGAGCATTTCCATAGAGAGACACTTTGCATCAGCAGCTCCATGCTCCAGTGCTCTGGGAGAGTTTATAGTCCTGACAGCTGAAGACTGGAGGACTGACAGCTGTCCTTCAGGACCAGAGAAGACAGAGAAATCCTCCTGCTCACAAACATGAGTGTGATCTGCGTCCTCATCTGGACTCTCCTCTGCTGCTGCTTCACAGGTAAAGTCCAGAGAATCCAACTGCTCTCCTCCATCAACATCCGTCCCTCTGAAATGAAGCCCACAGAACCATGAGGCTGCTTTGTCTTTCTGTCTGTGTCTCCTCAGAGTCCAGAGGCCAGGTCACAGTGACTCAGTCTGCAGCAGTCAGCTCTGCTGTGGGAGGAACCGTCACCATACCATGTACCACCAGTCAGGATGTTTACACTGGTGATGTTGATTATGATGATAATGAGGAACAGTATTTAGACTGGTACCAACAGAAAGATGGACAACCTCCTAAAAGCCTCATTTACTGGGTCAACCGTCGAGCTTCAGGAATTCCAGGTCGTTTTACAGGCAGTGGATCAAACTCTCGCTTCACTCTGACCATCAGTGGAGTTCAAGCTGAAGATGCTGCAGTTTATTACTGTCAGAGTTATCATGAAATCAACGGTCAAGCTGTGTTCACACAGTGAAAAACCGTCGTACAAAAACCTCCCTCAGTCAGACTGAACAGAAACTGAACTCACTGCTACACACTGATACACTTCACTGAACACACACAGCAGATGTTCAACCAACACACTGATAGCTGATCCATGTCTACATTGTGGTTTGAAACAAATTAGTAGCAGATAGAGTTATATATGTTTGTTTTTCATGATGAAACCAGATCATTTCCTTTGAGAAGTTCATCATCATCATCTCAGTAATCAATCACTACAACATGGCTGCCCTCACTTTTTCAGTCCTGAAATACTTTTGTTCATGATCAAACCTGATTGTTCACATGAAGCAATCATTTCCCATCTCAGCTATAAATCACTGCAAGAGAAAGAAAATCATCTTCTCTGCTGATGATATTGTATTTTCCTGAACTCTTCATTTGCCCTCATTCATTCATTCATTCATTCATTCATCAGTTCACAACAGAAGATAAAGAGTGTTTGAATCTCAGTCACAGTTTAAAGCATCAAAGTTAAAAGTGTGTTCATGATCAGTCCTCTGTTGGCTCCAGCAACACTCCCCACCTGCCCGACATCAACCAATCACAATCACACACACTCAGGAGGTGAGAGGACACCTGAGGAGGCTGCTGATCCTGGTCAAAGAAATCAGAAGGGGACTATGAACCCTTCTGGACTGGACTACCAGATGCAGGCCATTCCAGTTATGAACTAATCACCTGCAAATGTAAGAAGGGCTGCGTTGGGCAGTGCAGGTGCAAAAAATCTCAGCTACAGTGCTCTACCCACTGTTTCTGTGAAGGCGAGTGTGAAGAGTCTTCTTTGTGATAGACCTAAAGCTGGGTTCAAACCTCTATTCTCTTCTATTCTCGTGGCTTCTATTGCTTCACTCTGGTCGCGCTGGTCTGCATTGGTAAACGAATCATGTCCTGTTGGAATCAAGGCGGAACACCCACAAAAAAGGCAGTTCCAACTCCAAACACCAAAATCCTGTCTGTGTCTCCAGACAACATCAAAGCTGATGGGCTGTCAGGACACCATGGGTGGAGTTCACGTCAATTGGCCACCCCGACCCCTTCCAGATCGGTTGCGTCGCCCCCGTACGCGCTGCGCTCGGTCGTGTGTCTTCTCTTCTTTGAATTCACTTTGAATGTAATGACGCTGCTTGAATCATCCAGGTTTGGATGCAGCTTTAGGTTTGGCCTCACTGAAGACTCATGTGAGCTAAAAACTTTTGTAATTCAAATTCTGCATTAAGAAGTACAAAAAAAAAAAAAACTATAAAAAGAAATACATAAAACCTAAAACAAACAAACAAAAAAAAAGCACAATAAACCCCCCCCCTCCAAAAAAAACCCCGAAAAATTTAAAAAAAATCTGCATCAAGAAAAATTCATAATTCGACAAAGAGATCATCCGTATGTAACCAGTCTGAAGAAATGGTGGCCATTTTGAATTTTCAAATAAATGTTCAATTATCAAAAAACACATTACCAAATAAATATGCTAAATAAATTCAACAAATCTTGTCCGCAATAACATTTTGTACCCATCACTCTAGAAAACAGTTGTTGCTGGCAGCCATTTTGAAAAACAGCTGCTGTGGGCGTCGTGCTGAAAATTCATGATGCCTCCATATCTAAATCTTTTTGGAATGCCTTTGGTTATACATGTACCGAATTTCATGCTTGTATCACAAACTGAACGATTCCTTGATATTTCGGAGCGAAGCTATTGGACTGCTGAGTCATAACACCTCTTTACCTGAAAATCAAACATTTACTCCTAGAAATAAATGTCTGAGTAACGATCGAAACACCAACAAAGACCCTTTAAACAGACACAACGGGGACGAAGGCCTGGGGACAAAACCAGGAGCATTTCTATAAATATCTGCCGTTCCAGCTCCATGGCCTGATGTCCACAGCCGGTACAAGTTCATTAAAAGCTCCACAGTCACCAGCGCTGATCCAAGTCTCAGTCACAGAGGAAATCCAGTCACTGGAGCTGAAAAAGTCCCTCAGGATCAAGGTTTTGTTGCTCAAGGATCTGACATTCACCAGGTCAGTCCTGCCAGGAGACGCTGCAGCGCCCGATATGTGACAGTCTAATAACTGATTTCTTTAATTCTTAGGGGTGGGATGAGAGAGGTGGTTTGAAATTTAGGTATTGTTAAATTCCCTTTTCCTCTAAATTCATGAGTTCTCTCTTGAATTTTGAAGAATTTCTATATGTTACTTGGTAGTAATTCAGTAAATGCTTTGAATACAATTATTCATGCATAACATTTGACAAGATCCTGGATTTTTAATAGTTCTATAAATAAACAGAGTGTGTTCTAGAAATCCAGCCTTGTGAACGATCCACACTGCTCGGTTCTGTAATGTGACGAATGGACTCATTGTTCATTATGTGGAAGTTGAGAAGATGTTCTCAGTGTTTGTAAGGTTTTGGAATGATTTTAACTCCATGAAGTCAGCTGTAGCTCTTCTCTCACTGCAGACTCTGATCTTGAGAAAGTCGAACTGTCGATGTTCTTCAAGCAGCAGAAAGTTTATGAAGGAAGAAGTAAAGGAAGTCATGGACTGTGTCCAGAAACCATTCACTGAGAAATGTAATAAGTCCTTTTGAACAAATGTTTTTCTTGATGTAAGTAAAGCTTTTGACACAATCAATCTTCAGTACTTCTGCACAAATTGGAGTGTTACGGCATCAGAGGTGTTCCACTAAATACAGAAGTTCAGTTTCAATAAGAACTTTGAAATGAGCAGGTCAACAGAGTGGTTTGATATCAATCAGTTATCATTAAATGAAAACTAAACTAAATGGATGGTGTTCAGGCTCTCTGTGAAACTGAATTAACCCTAAATAGAATCAAAATTGAAAAGTAAAATAAACTAAATTCCTGGGAGTCATTTTAGATCAAAGCTCAGTCGGAAGCCACATGTGGAAAATATGAAGCAGAAATAATTTAAAACTACTGGAACTATTGACAAAACTAGTAAGTTTTTTCAACAATAAATGTCAGTGTGTTTTGTATTTCTCACTCATAAGGAGACATATGTGAAGGTTTGGCCACATATATAGTTAAAGTGTAGAAAAGACTGACCAGAACAATAAATGAGTCGTGGATTTATTGTATAAATCTGTATGGGAGACCAAAAAGTCAGAACACCAGAACCCTGGACCAAGAGGCTGTCTCTGAGGTGGACTAGAGTCGTGCTTGAGGGATCGCAGACAGAACATCAATCAGCTGATCCATTGAGACAGCCTGGATCCAATGGGTGAATTCTAATTGGGCTTCAAACAAAACAGCTGCTCCACTGATTAATGGAGGAACCCGGACCCAGTGGGTGGAAGGGTTACTGAACCCCGGGTTCTACCATGTGGAACCGGCTCCCAGTTCTGCTCCTTCTCTCGTTTCAATGTAATTTCATTGTACTACTGTAATTTCACTGTATTGCTACATGTCACTGATGATTGTTACTCCTGTAGCCTCTGTACCCTGTGTTTATATATGAACTGTATGTAGATACAAGAACCTGTCTGTCCTATCTCCTTCTCTCTCTGTCCCCTCACCCCAACCGGGACAGCAGGAAGACCACCTCTGAGCCTGGTTCTGCAGGGTTCTCCTCCTCTGAGCCTGGTTCTGCAGGGTTCTCCTCCTCTGAGCCTGGTTCTGCAGGGTTCTCCTCTGAGCCTGGTTCTGCAGGGTTCTCCTCTGAGCCTGGTTCTGCAGGGTTCTCCTCCTCTGAGTCTGGTTCTGCAGGGTTCTTCCTGTTAAAAGGGAGTTTTTCCTTTCCACAGTCGCTTATGCTGCTCATGTGGATCTGTTGGGTTTCTCTGTAAAAGTGTCGAGAAATGACCATGTTGTAATTGGCACTTCATAAATAAAGCTGAATTGAATTGAATTGAATTAAATAAAGCTTCCTAACTGAAACCACTAATAAGTTATTCACACAGTCTGGCACTTTAAAATGTGTTGGATATTGTACATTTCACAACATTAGAAATATTTGGAGTAAAAAACAAAAGTCTTCTCACTTGTATTCAACATTATTGTATGTTAACTGTGATATTAATTATGTTAATTATGCTAATTATGTATGTTAATTCTGATATTCTGTTATTTTTTAATGGATTGTACAGGAGAGACAGAAATAAGTCACAGCTTCAGTCTTTTCATTTTCCACTGACAGGATTTGTGATTTTTTTTTCACTAGAAAATGTATACTGCATCGATGTGGACTGCTTGCGGACTGCACAAAATTTAAGTTTAGTTCAATTTATTGTAAAAAAATAAACCATCTTTCATTCCCTCCTGTTTCCCGGTGTGTGCTGTAGCTCCTCCCTCCTGTCTTCAGGGTGTCTCTGCTCCCCTCCTGTCCTCCTCTGGCTCTCTCTGCTCCCTCATTACACCTGAGCATGTCCTGGTGTCTCATCAGTCCTGACTCCCACGGCCAATTCCAATTCCCATCTTAACCCTCAATCTCAACACTCAAGCTCAAAGCTCAGTTTGAGGGTCCCTCAAAAATGAGAGTTGAGGGATATAAAGTGACTTGGAAATGGGACACCACTTAAATGCAGTCACGCCCGTAGACTGAAGAGGGCAGCACTGTGTCAGATGAATCGCAGCACCACGCCACGCAGAAGAAGAACAATGCCGATGGAAACTCCAGCTGCGTGGGCTTTGGGAATCTTTTTCAGATTGTCCGTACAAAGAAGAAAAGCGGTGCAAAGGAGAAGACTCTTCAGACACATGGCAGCACTGACGACTCAGATACAGCTGTGTGTATTACACTAGCGCGCGTCTGTGTAGCCTGTGTAACCGAATGTTCTACACCATGCTACGCTATGCTATGCTATGTGTTACTGGCCAGTAATGATGCAGTACAATCAGTTTCAAAAATAAAACAGAACATTGATCTTAGTGTGCTGACGCCACCTTGCAGTTCAACATGTGACAGTGCATGCAAACATCTAAACAAATGTAAATAATAATCTCGCAAGGGGCCATTCCATACAGGCAGGATTATGTTTGCTACTAGAACAAGGTAAACAAACAAAACATTGTTTGCAGAGTAGTAGAATTTCTTGCTTTTGTGTTTTGCCTACTGCTTTAATTGTAAACAGTCGTCACAGACAAACGTATAATATATTTGTTTTCTGTTGTAGAGTCGCCATGCTATGGCGTACTGCCAGCTGAACCAGGACCAGGGGCCGACTGGGGCAAAAAAGAGGCCCGGGAGTTTAGTACCTGACTGGCCCACTCAGGGGCCCGGGGCGGCGGCTGATGGCGGCGAATGCTGGTGGCTGATGATGATATGCTGGTGTTGGAACACACGTTCACATATATGTGGGAGACAAAAAAATATACAAGTAAACATTATTGAAGTGATAATAACATTCACATCATTTAACCTGACGCTACTTTTTAACACTCTTTATTTAGTTTTTTTTACAAAGAGAAATAACAACTTGTTGATATGACAGTTACAAATGATGATATAGAGTCTACATAGAAAAATGTTTAACACATTAACCTATGGTGCCTCATCAGCACAATTACATGATCTTAAGTATATCCTGAATAAGTACAGCTTGAGTTTAAATAATACACTTTAAGAACAGCACATTAATACACATTTCCCCTTCACAGTGCATGTAGACTGTCTCACTTTCTATATTATCCAACAATATCCACACAAAAAGAATAAATCAGACAATCAGTTAATGTTGATGAATTAGCAAAGTAATTAACTCTTTCCCTGCCAGGGTTTTTCACAACTGAGGGCAGCAACTGCCAACAAATTTTAGCATTTTCACTCATTTTCAGGACCCACAGAATATTTTCTGTTGTGACTATGAAGACACCACATCACCCAAAAGAAAGAACAAAGGGTCTTTCTCTGGAAAAAAGAAGTGAGGCCATAGCATGTTCTGGTGTTTAGACATTGACAGTTGAATGAGGCATGTTTGACTATTTTTTGCTTTCTGGGAGAAGACACCTTCAGAGAAAACACGTGAAAACACGAGTTTGGCAGGGAAAGAGTTAAAGACAGCAGAGCAGCATTTAGCTTGCTAGCGTTACGGGAAATACACAAGAGATACTGTCAGATATTCAGCTATTAATGAGTTAATCAGCTGCCATGTTGATTTTGGTTGATGCCACTGAGCTGAACTCCACAATGACGTTTTGACATCTAAACTAGCCTACATGCCTTGTGCTAAAAGTTAACAAGCTATCACATTAGCATATAGCTTACCTCACTAGCATACCCCCGGTCATGGTGTCCTCCTCCTCCTCCTCCTCCTCCTCCTCCTACTCCAAACGTCATCGGCGATGCCGCCGCCTCAGAGCTGCAGGTGCTGCTGTAAATGTTGACGGTCCTGCTGCAGCAGTACTGGCGAATATATCCGTCAATTTTTTGCTCTTGGCAGCATCTGCTTGTAGCGCCTGTCTCTTTTTCTCCCTCTTCTTCTCGGCCCCACCTTTCCTTTTCTTATCCATGTTTGCAGAATGATTGATTGACACATGCAGAGGGAGGAGGGGCTGCGGCCTTCGGCCTTCGGCTGTGATTGGCCAGACACTACAGAAACGGTAAACCAGCGGCGGAGTCCCTTGTTTTTCCTCAGTCTTGGCCGTACCGGCCCACTGAGGCAGCGGCCCACCGGGAAACCTCCCGGTGCTCCCGATGGCCAGTCCGCCCTTGACCAGGACGTGCCCATATTGAGGCTGTGGTTCAATGTTGAGGCAGAACTGCAGCAGGACTTTCGCCTGACCAGGAGAGCCATGCAGGGGCTGCAGAGACTCCTGCAGAGGGAACAGGACCATGGCTGGGGCTCTCAACTTGAGGTCCTCGTATACGTGTACTGGCTGGATCACGGGCTCTCTTATCGGGTTGTTTCGAGCGTCTTTTGTGTGCCACAGACCCCTGTACATCGTATAATACACAGAGTTGCACATCTGATCTGGCACAACCTGAACCTTGCCATCCATTTCCCTCGTCCAGAAGAACTTGACACTGTTGGAGAAGGATTTGGACAGCTTTCAGGAACCCCAGTTCTGAATTGTGTTGTTGGGGCATTCGATGGTTGCCATTTCAAAGTAAAGCCTCCCTCTCAGCACAGAACACATTACTTGAATTACAAGGGTTTCCATTCAATAAATATGCAGGCCATTTCTGATTCACGTGGACGATTTCTGGACATATTTGTGGGTTATCCTGGTGCTGTGCATGATACCCGAATTCTGAAAAACAGTCCTTTTTACAAGGCACAGCTGTACCCTCCTGCAGAGTACATAATTGGAGGTGATGGTGGCTATCCCTGTTTGGAGAAACCCATCAGCCTCATAACTCCTTACAGAGAACCTGTGAGGGAACGGTCGGAGTCCTGTTTCAGTTACCATCATTCCCGGGCTCGCAGCATCATTGAAAGGGCTTTTGGCGTCCTGAAGACAAGATGGAGGTCAACACTTTTTCGGGCCCTGGAGGTTAGGCCAACTTTCTGCACTGTGGTCATCGCTACTTGTGCATTTTTGCACAATGTCTGTTTGGACAATGGTGGCATGCTGGAGCCAGACATTACACAAGACTTCCTGGATCCCAGACCACCACGCGAAGCCTTAGTGGCAAATGGACAATCGGGCAACGTCAAAAGGAACCAACTTGCTGCATTAATCTCCGGAGAGGATGAACAGGGCCCCGAGTAGTCTGTGGTCTACGATTTGTACAATACTTTTTTTCAGGTTCTATATAATTCTGCGTTGTCAAATATTTTTACGTTCTTCAACATTTGCTCTGTGAGCCACTTTAATTTTTTCTTAATAAATACTTGACAATGAATTAATTTGTGATTTGTCTTTTATAACTTGTTTCAGCAAAGTGAAACACTGTTGAATGTTTTAATTGCAGAGTTTGATATTCAAGGTTTTATTTACATAGAACAATATAACTTAAACAATCCTTGGTATAAAATAATGGTATATACAAGTAGTGCACAAAATAAAATAAATATAACTATAAAAAAAGAGGTATATACAAGTGGTGCAAAAATAAGTTGAACCTGAGAACACTGTAAAACAAAATCACTAAACTACATTTTATTGACCATGTGCTTAAAAAGGTTGAGGAAGCGGTCTGTCTTGGCTTCACTCTCCTCATGGCGCTTTTGTTCCGCTCATTCTCACTTTTCAGGAAGTCAACAATAGGGTTTGACTTCCTCTTTTTTTTTTTTTTTTGTGTGGAAGAAGGAGTTGGGGGGGTTGCAGCCGATGTAGTTGCAGAAGAGCTTTCTGCAGCAGAGGCAGGTGCTGGAGTGAGAGCAGAGCTGCAGTACTGGAGGTGGAGGGAGCGGTGGAAGGACCATCAACCATCTAAGACAATTAAAAGAATCAAAATTACTTTTTATTAAGTTATTACTGAAAATAAAGTACATAACAATGTCTGTTACTAACTAAAAGAAGTGTTGTTGGATCCTCTTCTGGGATGACTGAAGCCACCAGAGGAGGGGGGTCAGTTGATGGCCGGCCACCCAGGACGTCGTGCATGTCCTGGTCAAACTGCCAGGACGCTGCAGTCTCCTCTCCGGCGTCTGTGCCTGAGCCAGTCTTTACCATTTTCAGTTCCTGCAACACAGAAGGAAGAAGATCAATCTAGGGAATTATTGTTAGAAAACACAAGTAAAACATATTTGAGTATATATACAGATTCCTGAATACATATACAGAACAAATTGATTCATAACTATAACAAAAAGGTTTTCAAATTTACCTTGTATCTTGTCTTGAGGTTCTCCCACTTCCTTGCCACCTGCTTGCTCTCCACTTTACCCTCTAGGCCTGCTTCTTGAATGAATTTCCTGTACAACAACCAACAAATGCAGTTATGACCAATGTTTGAAGGCAGCATTATTTTTACAGGTCTACTCACTGCCAGAGCTTTGCCTTTACCTTTGCCTGCTTATTTTTTAAAAAGCCCTGCTCATAATTGGCCCTGTAACTTATCAGGGCCCGCGTTGCCTCTGCAGTCCCTGAAATATTAATAAGAAATCAGTTAAAAAAAAAACAATAAATGCAATGTAGTTGCATACCTAACCACATAAGCCACAAATACACATATAAAAGACAGGTCTATCAGTTCCATGTTATTGAATGTACAATACATTTTATCGTTTGCTGTTGCAACGTCATTACTTTAAAGGTTTTTTTTCTCATTATTGTTCATCACTTATTTATTCTGGGAATATTCTGTAAAGGGATGAGCTTCATATTGACATCCAGTGTTCAATGTGTTTGGGTTTCTTTAAGATATACTCAAATGACATGTTACTGATACGTATTTCCTCCATATAAATACATCAGCCTCTAACATGTTGTTGCTATATTTATGTGGTGTATTGGTTACAACATAAACAAGTTACGTCATAAGATCATCGTCTTTAGCCGGTAGCAGCTAGCAGCTGTTTACAGGAGCTTGTAAAATGCAATCTCTGCAACTATCAAGTAAGGTTGTGGCTCAGGGATTAGCGGAATATCACTTCGTAAAAGACTCTATAACACTCTATAATATACTACAATGCTTGTTGACAAAGAAAATACTTACATTTATATTTCACCTGTTGGGACGTGTCGGCCGCCATGTTTGTTTTTTCCAATGTTTTGGTTGGACACGCGCAATGCATTCTGGATATCCCTTACCGCCAAGGGTGGTCTGGGAAAATCTCAACATTGAGGGACATAACCTCCCTCAAACTCGTCGCTTTGCTCAAACTGTTTGAGAATTGGGACACGACTTGACTCGCGGGAGCGCGCATTTTTAAGACTGAGGGTTGAGATTGAGGGTTAAGGGGGAGAATTGGAATTGACCCCCAGTGTGTCTCTTTCAGCCCTCAGTCTGTCTCTGTGTCTTCTGGTTCTCTCCATCGTCCTGTGTTGTTCCACTCTTGTCTGCCGTGTTTCCCTGCCTCGTATTTCTGCCTTTTCCCTGCTGGTTGCTTTGACTTTAGACCTCCTGAGTTTCTCTGATTCCTTGGTGAGAAATCAACATGGCTCTCTGAGTTCTCAGTGGTGACGGTACCGACTGACCACAGCAGGACCCAGCAGACCACATCATGAGCTCAGGACATCTCTGCAGCTTCCTGGACTTTCTTCTCTCTTTTCCTTCTCTTCTTTATCTGATATAAATGTGAGTATTAGGCTGCTGTTTGTGGTTTGGCCACAGTTTAATCAGTCACAATAAAAATACACAAAGTCACTCATGAAGTAATCATGAAATTATTTTATTGAAATCCGTCTCCCTCTTCCTCTACGAGCCGTTCCTCTTCCCCAGCAGGGCAGCCTGAGGACAGTCGTCCTCCTCTGGTTCTCGACCTCAAAGGCCACCCGTCACTGGCGGGGATCGTGGACATAACATGCTGGAGGTGGCGTTCTGCTGCCTCCGCCAGCCTGAGGAGGCTGGAGTCCATTGAGGTGAGACGATCCTCCATGTTTCTGAGTGTGTTGTCTATGTTCACGAGTGGTCTCCAGTCCTCCTACTGACCGACTGAGCTCGCCGAACTGCCCCTCCAACATGTCAAACCCCCCCTGCTGGACGTCAAGTAAGGGCTGGTCCTCGCTCCTCACCGCTGGGGTCCATCTCCGCCTGCGCCTCCTTCCACCCTCCACCACCTGGGCTGCAGAGCCGCCCGTCTCCTCCGTCTCCAGGCCGCCCGCCTGCTGCTGCTGCTGCTGCTCTTCTTTAACAGATTGGACACAGAAGCTGGTTATGTTGCAGGTAAACAGTGAATCAAGTGCATTCACGTCTTTGGTTTTGTGTCATTAGGAGTTACATGCCAAAATGATCATGATTCAGTCGGGTAAAACAATTTCACAAGCAAACAATGATGATGCGTCATTTCAGCACAAGTACTTCTGATTTCATTGGCATTACGCAGTTTATTCATGTGTGTCCACACCATTCACCTGCAGATTTCAAATTAAGGTCACTGAATGTCTCCATTAGAAAAAACAAACGCTTGCCTTACCCTTGGATCTTGGAGCTTGGATCTCCTGGACCAGCACATCAGTTTCCTCCTGGGAGAAGTTTGACTGTCTGCTGCTCGTGTCTTCCACGGCTGTTAAGTGAAATTTTGAATTACAGAGCATTTAAAGGTGTTCATTCAATTGATGATGACCACAGCTGTGTTAAACTCGGCCTTCTCTCCTCTCTCTTTGCCTCTTCTGCAGGTGGGCGGGACGGAGGCGTGGCTGAGGCCTCTTCACAAAAACTGCACAATGTTCTGGACACACCTGTTGACGGGTTGCGCCTTCTGTCCACCTGCTGCATTTAGACAAGGCAACGTAGAAGGCACGCACAGTAGCTTCGGCCACGCAGTTGGTATGTTCGACAGGTGCAACAGGGATGGTCGAAAAAAAAAGCAATTAAAAAAAAAAAACAGGGGTTGTCGACTGGTCCGCTCCACTTGCGCCGAGATGGGCGAGGCTGTGCAACGGGGAGGTGTCAGAATCAGCTGGACACAGTGATAATTTCGTGCTGAAGGTGTGCGGTGGCTGGGGAGCGGACGGTCTGGTGATAATTTGTCTGAGAAAACCTCGGGGGGGGGGGCTCTCAAGTGGCCGAGTTGGTCGGTGCCGACTTGACTGTAAGCTGCTTACCAACTCGGCCAAAAGTCTCTTTTTTTTTTTTTTTTTTAATCACGATGGTGGATAATATACCTGGAGCTTCATGTTTGACGTTCTGTTTGAACCGATTAGCTTAGCTACGAGCGCGCAGCTACGAGTGGCTGTCTGGTCATGTGGCCAGATCATGTGACCAGGCAGTGTTCCACGAACGCCGCCTGATCAAACCAGTCACCTGCATTATAATTTTACTGTAATGCTCTCCACCCCTGAAGTTTGGTCAGCCAGTACAAATAATTTATTTTTACCCAATCAGTGGAAACCTAGGAAGACTGAAGCTGCATGACGAACTCGATCATACTTGTTGTATTGCATCACAACCACAACATAATACCTGTATTGCATTATGCTTATGCTGCTTTGTTCATTTCTGATCAACATTGTTCGTTTATCAATCGTTATTCTTTAACAATCATTTTTCATTCATTTATTAGTGTGTGTATTTCATTGATAGAAAAATAAAAGATATTTCTTACCATGCATTTGTGGGTTCTGCCTTGCAAAAGTATTACCCCCTTTGAATTCACTGACCTTTTTCTTAACTGTCATACTTTAAACATAAAGTTACAAAATTGGCATGTCTTGTGAGGAACCAACATCAAATGGGACACAATTGTGAAGTGAAATGAAATGTATATAATATTTTACCGTAGGGTTACACTTATGAGTTTATGAACACCAATAAACCATATGAACAGCTGAACATGTACTACTGGTAATCGTTTGATGATTACAGGCCCAGTTGCTATTACTGTTGACGCACTCTAGATGGCGGGCAAACAACATTTACAACAAATTACATGCTTTTGCAAATGAAAATGATTGAAAGATTGTTCGGATGCAAATCTATGTGGATTGCCCCGCACGGCCACATGCGTTACACAGCATAAGAAGCAGGTGAATCGTCTTTTATAACTGTGATTTTGAGGAGGAGGGAACCTGGCCTGCAGCTCGATGGAAGAAGTTGTGATTTCACACCATCAAAGAACCGACACTGCTGCCACATGTCTACTGACTGACGAGGAAGAATAAAAGCAGTGAACAAAGTTTGTAAGGTGGATTGATCTTGCATCATTTGCTACGCATTTGGTAAAGCAACGCACCTGTCAGTTTGCCTTCTCAGTTCCTTGTGAAAGCGTAAAAGCAGCATCACATTGAAAAGACCTCGGCGGACCAGTTCGTCACCGAGAAAGGATTATTAGCCACTAAATGCAGGATCTCTGCATTTTCATTTCATTTGTTCGGCTCTCCAAGCTCTTCAAGAGATAAATTATATAAAAATAGAATCATGTACATTGTTGGCATATGGTTTAGTATTAGTTTATTTTGTTTTGTTTTTCTGCTTCTGAGTGGGGGTGGGTGGGGTGCGGGTCATATTTAATCAACAAGTAATCTGTACACACATACAGTGAAGTCAGGAAGTCTTTTAACGTGCAAGACCGATAGTTTTTCATTTAGGATTTATGTGCATCTTAACCAGGATTTCTCACAAAGAAGCAGAAATAAGCTTAATTTCCTTCAGTCTGGGATGGGGACGACATGTAGGGGAGACCGGGGACAGTTGTAACACAGGGACAGTTGTAACACTCTCAGTTTGACCAATCAGGAAGGAGCTGTGGTGCTGTCCTCGATATAGCCCATGCCAATTTCCAAAGTCAGCTCACAGGTGAAGTTTCATGTCCCTATTGTAAAAGCTCTTTGTTTTAGACAAGAAAAACTATTTTTCTGGCAAGAAAGTAAAAATTTTCTTGCTAAATATTTTTTGCATCGTGTCCTTTGTGTTGCAGATACAGTTCTTTCACTTACATAAGTGCAATTATTAGTTTCTCTAGTTTTAATTTGATGTGTTACAGTAGTGCCAGCTTTGAAGCTAAATGCTAAAAATGGTTAGCTTTTTAATGGCTGCCTGGGTCGGGGATGGTTGTAACATTTTTTAAGAAGAAAATGGCATTATCCTTGTCACATTTCCACCACACTGTAGTCACAAATTGCAACCCCAAGACTGTAGCGTGTATAGTCTGTTTAAAAAATGTATCAACACAGACAGCGACACATGGATGAGGATGAATCCTGCTGAAACCACGAGCATTTACAACATCCTGAATCTGGTGAACACTTGCACTTTGCTGCAACACCAAACAACATACAATCTAGATTTCAAAGTACACAAATATGGCCTTTTAATCTCAGATGATTGACTCCTTAGATGATAAAAACATCTGCATTGTGTGTTTTGAGCACTTTGGTAATTCATGGCCAAAGGAAGTGTGGAGCAGATATCAGCAATGTAGAATTTGGGCCCATGAAGCCTCCACCCCATGAAAGGACAGGTAGATTTGCCACAATTGCCTGTGTGATTAAACAAAATGGCAGTTTACATGGTTGATAGGTTCAAGAGTGGTTTGTTGATTGTTCCATAGATCTTTATTGTATTTATTTTGTGATTTCTAAATTTATTTATTTTATAGTATGTATTTGTATTGGATTTAACTTGCACTTTTTTGTTATTTTTATTATTATGTTTGTGTTCTTGGATTTATATTGTTCCTTCTTTAAAATTCATTATAGCTCTTGCATATAAATATTAGTGTGGATCTTTGTTAAGCATAACAATTTTAGTGTTACAATGATCCCCAAGTAGTGTTACAACCTACCCCAGTGCCGGGGCAGGTTGTAACAACATACCACTTTGCATTTGACAATCATTTACATACATTTTCATAGTGTCTTAAAAGTACAACTGAATGTACTTTATAGAAGACAAATATGGGTACAACATGTCAAAATCTGAGATCTCCAGCACGAACAACAACCGAGTTACACTGCTCAAGCAAAGAGTGTTACAATTGTCCCCGGTCTCCCCTATATACTCATGTTAATTTAGCAGTTGCTTCACTAGAGGGAATTTAAAATTGAGGAGAGGTCTTAATTTGATTGGTCAGATTACACTCAGCTGGGTTAAAACCACTTTCTCTCCTCCCTCTTGCGACACCGGTGCTGGTGGGCGGGACGGAGGAGTGACTGCGCTGCTCTGCGCCAGTTCACGAATATCACAAAATGTTCTGGACACACCCCGTTGACTTGCTGCCCTGACAGTCCACCTGCGCTGCGCTTAGACCAGGTGAAGTCTACGAATATAGAGGCTTTTGTCTTTACTGTGTTGCGAGCTCGTCCAGTCATTTTGCTGGAGGACAGGGAGCACACAGCTGGACAGCTTGAGTGGGACACAGATGGTTTTGTCCTTGAAGAAGTTGCTGTCAGATGCTTTTTCTGCTCCAGCAGTCACTGGCTCACACATTGTTTCACTTCCCTTTAAGAAGCCTCTCATGCACATCAGCACAGAGAGAATCCTCCAACAGTTTGACCTCAAACTCCTCAAACTGCACCCAAAGCAACGCAAGCACACGTCTCAACCTTTACTGGCAAAGATTTGCATCCATGTTTTCACAAAGTTCATGAATTCAAATCAACATTTTATTCTAATTCTCTCATTTATAATCTCTACTTTTAAAGAGACACTTAGAATTTTTAAACATGATTCTTCAATTATTTCCATCGGAACTTGAGAGGAACTGCAGTAACATACGTGACAATGTGGAAAATGGAGAAAACAGTGACTCAGTCTGCAGCAGTCAGCTCTGCTGTGGGAGGAACCACCACCATACCATGTACCACCAGTCAGGATGTTTATCTATCTGGTTCTGGGAACCACTATTTTTGCTGGTACCAACAGAAAGATGGACAACCTCCTAAACTGCTCATTTACTTTGCTAAACATTGAGCTTCAGGAACTCCAGATCATTTTACAGGCAGTGGATCAAACTCTAGCTTCACGCTGACCATCAGTGGAGTTCAAGCTGAAGATGCTGCAGTTTATCACTGTCAGAGTTTTCATGATATCAACAATCAAGCTGTGTTCACACAGTGAAAAACCATTGTTCAAAAACCTCCCTCAGTCAGACTGAACAGAAACTGAACTCACTGCTACACACTGATACACTTCACTGAACACATGCAAGAAAGTCTGGCTCTGAATCCGACTGGTTACTTTTCCGTCAAGCACGTAATAGCTGCACTGCATCCATTAGAAAAGCAAAACAGGATTATTATCTATCACAGACCTCTGACAGCTTAAATGACCCTTGGAGATTTTGGCAGATCATAAAGTCTCTCTCAACCAACAGTTGTGCCTCAGAGCTGCCTCCCAATATAATTGTTGACTCTGCCCCTTATCAGATACAGCTGAGATGCTTCATTGTTTCATCAAACATTTTATAGCATCCAGCTCTCTGTTTAATCTAATCAATGGTAATTCTTCCTCACCCGCTCCTGTCAGTCAAGCCTCGACTAGCTTCACATTTTCCTTCAGTCCCTTCTCTACCAAGGAGGTACATAAGGCCTTAAAGAACTTAGAACCTCATAAATCAGCACGCCCTGATAACCTCCCCTTATTTCCTGCATCTGGCTACAGATATCATTGCTGAATCAGTGTCACGTTTTCAATCTTTCCATTCGAATGAATGTTACTCCTGATGTATGGAAAACTGCTTGTGTTCTGCCCCTGTTGAAAGGTGGTGATCCAACTTTGCTGATTTAGCCAAGGTTCTTGAAAGGCTAGTGAACATCAGATCAAGGAATACTTCTGTCTGAATTATGTATTATCATCACATCAATCTGGGTTTAGGAAGCAGCACAGTACAGTCACTGCCACAATCAAAGTGCTTAATGATACTGCTGGTGCTATGGATGGGAGGAAATACTGTGCTGCCCTGTTTATTGATTTATCAAAGGCATCCGACACAGTTGACCATGGCATCTTATGCCAAAGACTTTTAAATGTAGGCCTGTCAGATCACACTGTTGGATGGTTCTCAAATTATCTCTCCAGTCGTAGGCAGTGAGTTGGGAGATCTCACCTCTGCTTTTCTTACCATCACTAACAGTGTGCCGCAAGGTTCAGTGTTGGGACCAACCCTATTTACTATCTATATTAACAATGTGGGCCTAAACATGAATGCATCTGCACATCTCTATGCTGACGATACAATCATGTACTGCTGTGCTGGCACTGTTGGACAGGTCTTTGAACATCTGCAATCTGCATTCAACACAATTCAGAATCACTTGTTCAGCCTCAGGCTGGTGTTGAATGCGGACAAAACGATGAGAATGTTCTTTTCTAACTATAAGAAGGTTCCCGCTGTCCTTCTTAGTATTCTGTATGCCCATGGTTCTCTTATTGAGATTGTAGCCTCCTATAAATACTTAAGCTTCACAATAGATGATAGTCTGTCTTTTAAATGCCATATTGACCAACTTCTAAGAAAATTGAAACTAAAACTGGGCTTTATTCTTTCGGAACAAATCCTGTTTTCCTTTTAAGGCCAGACAACATCTTGTTGCGACCACCTTCTTGCCTCTCCTGGACTATGGTGATGTTGTGTACAGGAACGTGTCAGCTCACTCTCTGACTCTGCTGGATTCTGTATATCATGGAGCATTGAGGTTCATAACCAGCTGTAAACACGTTATGCTCCAATGCCAACCTATCATCACTATCCCAGCGTAGAACTATGCACTGGTATATATTTATTTATAAATCCATCCTGGGCCTGCTGCCGTCTTACCTGTCTAAGTACATGACATGTTCTCGGTCATGCTACAGTCTCCGTTCATTAGAATACTTAACCTTCACCATCCCTCCTGTCCATACTGAACTTGGAAAAAAGGCTTTTTCAAACTCCAGACCATCTTTAAATATCCAGCACATTCCTTCAATATTCCATGAAAGTGTGAATCCAGAGTGAAAGTCAGTGATGAAAGTGATCAAGTCCCTGTTGGAGTCAGTCAGAGCATTTCCATAGAGAGACACTTTGCATCAGCAGCTCCATGCTCCAGTGCTCTGGGAGAGTTTATAGTCCTGACAGCTGAAGACTGGAGGACTGACAGCTGTCCTTCAGGACCAGAGAAGACAGAGAAATCCTCCTGCTCACAAACATGAGTGTGATCTGCGTCCTCATCTGGACTCTCCTCTGCTGCTGCTTCACAGGTAAAGTCCAGAGAATCCAACTGCTCTCCTCCATCAACATCCGTCCCTCTGAAATGAAGCCCACAGAACCATGAGGCTGCTTTGTCTTTCTGTCTGTGTCTCCTCAGAGTCCAGAGGCCAGGTCACAGTGACTCAGTCTGCAGCAGTCAGCTCTGCTGTGGGAGGAACCGTCACCATACCATGTACCACCAGTCAGAAGGTTTATACTTATAGTGATGGTGACCAGACTTTATACTGGTACCAACAGAAAGATGGACAACCTCCTAAAAGGCTCATTTACTATGTTAACCGTCGAGATTCAGAAATTCCAGGTCGTTTTACAGGGAGTGGATCAAACTCTCGCTTCACTCTGACCATCAGTGGAGTTCAAGCTGAAGATGCTGCAGTTTATTACTGTCAGAGTTATCATGAAATCAACAGTCAGAAAGTGTTCACACAGTGAAAAACCGTGGTACAAAAACCTCCCTCAGTCAGACTGAACAGAAACTGAACTCACTGCTTCACACTGATACACTTCACTGAACACACACAGCAGATGTTCAACCAACACACTGATAGCTGATCCATGTCTACATTGGGGTTTAAATAAATCAGTAGCAGATAAGAGTGATATCCAGGCCCGGAGTGGCTAACTGGGAGGACCAGGACAATTCCTGGTGGGCTGGTCTGATGTTTGGGCCGAGAGGGCCACTACCAGTCACAGCACTGGGTTGATCACGTGTGCTGCAATGCTGTCCTTGGGCCGTCTCTGCCTCCGGTGCTGCAGACACATATTATTGCAAAAAGGGGTGCGGCGTGGTCCTGACGGTGTGGTCTCCGGGTATTCAATTATGGAAGGGAAGGAGAAGGAAAAAAAAAAATAAATAAATTTTTGCAACAAAAACGACAGGAAGAAAATGTTAATTAACAAAAGTGTTTCCTTTTGCTGTGCCCTACTTAGATTGTCGGCTTGTTGTCATAGCTCGACTTAGTTAGGTTCTATTTAATTTTCATACAGCGGTGAGGTAGTGGTGGGCAAAATAAGCTTCGGCTTCAGCCCTAAACCTTTTCGGCCAAATGATAATGATATGTGTATACATGTGTATGTGCGTTCAAGTGTATGTATGTATGTGCACATAAATATGTCTGTGTATGTCTATGTATGTAAGTGTATATCTATATGTATGCATACATAACTTATGACATGTATTCTTTATGGCCGAAAAAAAAAAAAAAAAAAAAAAATTATGGCTCGATAGGGGGCGCTAAAGAGCGGGCCTCACAGTGCGGTCCTGAAAGTGCTGCCTCCGGCGCTGCAGACATATATCACTGCCGCTGGCAGACACACCCTGACGTAATGCGTCCATGGACTCAGTCAGGGGTGTTTGAAGGATGGAAATTAGAGCAACGGTGGTGCGGAGAAGGCAGGAATTAAAAAGAGGAAAGCTGTGGAAACAGACGCAGCCAAATGTGCCAAAACTGGCAACATTTTCATTAAAACAAGCTTGCGGTTTGAAACCACCAATAAGGACGGTAAAACGGGTGACCCAAGATGTTAGGGTGACCAGACGACATCCCAAAAAATCTGTCTGGAGTAGATATGACATTTGCCTACAACAACATGTAAACACTTGCATTGAAAACAACAAGAAGCAGCATGAAACTGGTGCAAAAGGGAGGGTCTCTAGTTACACTGCTGTCAAAAGACACTTTCAGTAAAGTTGTGGATGTCATCACCCAAGTGATAAAGGCGAATATAGCAGAAGTAAAACAAGCTGGCATGTTTTCAGTCCAAATTGACACCAAACAAGATATCAGGAGGAAAGACCAGCGCTCCATCACCCTAAGATATATATCCAATGTCATTCATGAAAGACTAATTGTTCTGGTGGACTGTGAGTCATCTACAGGGCAGCATTTTGCAGAGCTCCTGAAAAAGGTTCTACTGATATTTGCGCATGTGAAGGGCAACTCCACAGATGGTGCAGCCAATATGCAGGGACAGTATCGGGGCTTTTCTACACTCCTCTCTGAGCAGTCCCCCAATCAGATTCATATGTGGTTCTATGCACATCTTTTGAATGTTGTTCTGGCAGAAACAACAGGCAGTGTTGTGGAACATGCAAGCCTCTTTTTGCTCCTTAATGACATAGCAGTTTTCCTAAGAGAGTCATACAAGCGCATGCAGAGGTGGGAAGAGACGAGTCAGGACAGGTATCACAGACGACTGAGCCCAGTAGCGCCAACCAGTTGGTGGGCTAAGGATCAGGCTCTAAGTAAAGTGTTTGGGTGCTTTGGGAATCCCCAGGGAGCCTTGTTTCTTGAAGTGCTTATGACTTTACACACCATCGTAGATGACAGAACACAACAGCAAACAGTGAGGGCCAAGGCAAAGAGATTCATAGAAGGCCTTTCGAGGTATGAGACAGTGCTCACTGCTCAAAGTTTCCTTCGCATTTTAAAGCAGACATCCCCACTTTCAAAATACTTACAGACCAGGGGAAAGGATATCATCACAGCTCAACGTTTGGTTGGGGGGGACAGCGGAGGGTCTCAGGGAGTGTGCTGGGGACTTTGAAGGAGTTCAGTGTGCAGCTGATGAGTTTGTGAAGTGGGCTAATGGAAAGTTGCAAGAGGAGGAAGAATGTGAGCTGGTAGTGCAGACTGCCCTTCCTGAGAGAAGGTTCAGGAAAAAGAAAAGAATACCAGGAGAGCTTGCAGAAGATGAGCAGCTAGCATGTTTGTGTTATTATTATTATTACACAGCAATTTTATGCTCTAGATTAGTGTATAAAACTATCAATTGCAATCAACTTTGTAACATCAGTTTGAAAAGTGCTCCACAAATAAAGATTATTGTTATTATAGATTGTGTTCCCTCCCATCCCAAGACACGAATTAGCATGGTGTTCATTGTAAATTACGTGTGAAGGGTGAAAAATACACTGGTGATACTCTGTACTTTTAAAAGAAGCTTTTGCTTGCTGATGTGTCCTGCTGGGATGGCAGTGCCTGCACGCCCTGGTACAGGTCATTATGACCCCTGCCCAGGCTGCTTATTAAGGATTTGTTTTGCTTAAAGGTGGAATACAACATTTTCTCGAAAAGACGAAGCCCCACGTCTGTTACTCACTTTTTGTTTTTTTTTTTTTTTTTTTTTTTTCCCTTGTCCTGTTCGGTAGCTGGGGCGTGCAATATTGTATGATTGTAGCCTTTTACTATCCGAACAGATTTTAATATTAGCAGCAGGACGAGACTGAGTCTCCTCCTGCTGCTGCCTTTATTTAAAGCTGGCATCCGGCATGGCTACCGGACAGGACCGGGACGGAAACGCTCAGAGAGCAGGGACAGAAAGAGAGAAAGATAAAGAGAGGGAGAACGGAAGGGGGGGGGGGGGCGGCACAACCTATGTACAAAGTCACAATACAAAACAGTGTTGTCGACGCACCACACGCAACCTAGAACAATCCCAAACCCCCAATCTAGACAACACCAAAACAGAGCCGACAACCAACACAGAAAATTACAGAACCATACATACATTTTTTTTTTTTTTTTTTTTTCCCCCCCTTTTTTTCCAAACCATATTAGTGAACAGACCAGGCCACAAAAATAAAAGGAGGTGTAGGGGAGGAGGGAAATGCAAGGACACCACAAACCGTATTTTTTTTTTTTTTTTTTTTTTTTTGAATATAGGCAGTCGTAACTAGTAGTAAACTAGGGGCGTGCATCAAGAGAGGTCTGCTACAGATCACCATTAGTCTAACCACCACAAGAAGACAAGGTAACCCAGTATGTAAAGAGTGATTAAAGATCAACGTGATCATGTGAATATGATGGTGACAGTGATGGTGATAGTGATCATGCATATATGACCTCTGACCTCTGAGAAGGCCAGAAGCAGGCCAGAGAGGCCCTCAGAGCCCAGACAGCCGGCGGACATCACAGAGCCCGGATCCAAGCCGCCCCCCCAGGCAGACGCCCACGCTCCAGTCCAGAAACGGGGCAGAGGAAAGCCCCGGCCGGGGACCCCGGCAGTCCCGGGGCCCGGGCCCCGCGGAGCCATGACCGGCAGGAGCCGGTCCACCCCGGGCGCCGTTACTCACTTTTTGAACAACGCGCATGCGCCAGACCGTCCGCCCGGCTCTCCTGCTTCTCCCAGAAAACGCGGAAGTGTACGAGCGCGATCTCCTCTTCTCCGGCGTGCACGGCTCTGTACAGTTTCTGCGATCGGCCTCGCTCATAAATAAAGCTTTTTTTTTCCGAAACAGCTACAGTTTCATTATGTCAGACTCGCTATCAGTAAGTACTAGCTCAGAAGCTCACCGGCTACATAAACACTCTGAATGCGCAAAAAGGAGAAGCTGATTGGGCGCAAGCACGGAGAACCGCCTTACGAAAGCAGCTCGTCAGAATGATTGACAAACAGACCCACCAATTATTTAGGTGATCCACCCGGAAATCAAAATGTTGTATTACACCTTTAATGCTGCTCTTCAGAAGATTCTTAGTAAGTGATGTAATAGTGACCACACCTCAGAGAAAGTATAAGACAGTGATGGATGAGAACCGCTTGGGCTTTTTCACTTACAGACTCTGAACTGTGTGAATCTGCTCCCTGATTGCGCATCTTGTAATAAAAGACATCCTTTCTGCTGGACTTCGGCTCCGACTGATTTCATCCTCTCCCAGACAGAGAAAAACCCTTCACATGCCAATTATATATGATTGCAAAACATATTGTTTTGGATTATATTTATCCCACAAAAAGGAAAAATATTCCACAAACTTTAATTTTGATGTATATGGAATATATACAGTATATTTATGGGAGTCAATATATCAAATACTCATATAGACAGAAAAGTTGACTGACCCTCTTGGCTTCTTAAAACGGTATTGCTTTCTATTGTCATCTGCAGATATCACTAGGGCTGGTCCCGAATATCCGAATATTTGGTCGCTATGATGACATTCGGCAAATAATGCAATCCGAATTTTCTGTTTGTTTAAGTTGTTAATGTTCACTTTCACTGTAGTTTATTGATCACAGAGCACATTTATTAGTTTTTATCGTTTCTAGGTTTCTTGGTGGGTTCTGCGGTCTGTTTGGGGGAGGTCTGGCTGCAGCCATGACCAACCTCAGACAGCTCACCCGCAAACACGGGGTCGGGGGGTGGCCCAGTTCCCCTGCAGCGTGGAGGACGTGGCCCTGGCTGTGGGGGAGAAAGTGGGCTACAATAATGTTAGGTCGGTCGCGCGGATGAACAGCGCCGTGGTGATCTTCCTGGACCAGGTGGAGCAGGCTAACGCTGTGGTGGAGTCGGGCATTACCGTCGTGGACAGGTTCGTCCCGGTCCAGCCGCTGTCTCAGCCTGCTGTCCGGGTCGTCCTGTCCAACGTCCCTCCGTCCTGCCAGATGAGCTTCTGATCCGCGAGCTGTCCAGATTTGGAAAGGTGGTGTCCTCGGTGAAGGACATCCTGTCTGGATGTAAGTCTCAGCTGCTGAAGAACAGCGTGTGCCACAGAAGACACGTTTTTATGATACTCAGTAACCGGAGCGAGGAGCTGAACCTCAGGTTCCGCGTGAGAGTAAATGATTATGATTACGTGGTTTTCGCGAGCTCAGCTGGCATGAAGTGCTTTGGCTGTGGACAGGAGGGACACACCATCAAGGGCCTGTCCAGCTGTGGACAGGAGGGACACACCATCAGGGCCTGTCCAGCTGTGGACAGGAGGGACACCATCAGGGCCTGCCCGGCCGCGTCTGCTCCATCTGGTTCAGCGGGATCTGGCTCTCCGGAGTCCGGCTCTGCTGGGTCTGGCTCGGCGGAGGCGGGCCTGGCGGGACCGGGTTCTGTGGAGCCCGCCGTGGCCGCTGTGGCTGTGGCCGCCGCAGGCCAACGCCTGGGGAGTCCCCCCCCCCCCCCCCAGCGGCGGCTCGGCGCTCCGGGCTCCCGGGGGACGCGGCGGCCCCGGCTCAGTCCGAGCGGCCGACGGCGGCTCCTCGGACCTTCCCGAGGAGGCGATCTGTCGTGGCCCCACAGGAGAGCACCGAGCACGGGGTGAGTAATGTAAATACACCGGGTGAAGCAGTGGGTGGCGGCAGGGGGGAGGAGAGCGAGTCTGCCGGGTGGAGGGACACCGACACTACGTAAATAAAACTGCAGAGGTGGAGGGAAAAAAAGAGAAAAAACAGGAAAAAATAGTGGGTGAGGGAGGGGAGGAGAAGCAAGGTGAGGTGGAGGGACAGGTGGAGCGGGATCAGGGTGGGACAGTGGTGGAGGAGGAGCAGGGGGAGACAGTGATAGAAGAACAGGTGGAGGAGGAACAGGGAGGAAAAGCGATGGAGGAGGAAGGAGGAGAGGCAGGCAGGAGTGCCTCATGGGCTGAACAGGAGGAGGAGGAGATGGAAGAGGACAAGGTGGAGCGTGTAAAACCAGCTGATGCAAAGAAAAGTTGTGGAGACAGCCAGGCTTCAGATGACAGTGACAGTGAGTGTGTGTCAGACAGCAGCAATATTTCTGGAGAGCCTGGAGAAAAAGGCCGGACAGGGGAGAGTGATCCACGCACTGCTCTCAGACACGGGGGAGGAGATCACCGAACCATGCCAGATACGGAGGACGGCGGTGGGCTTCTACTTCTCCCTGTACGGGAGTGAGTTCAAGGAGGAGCAGGAGCTCCTGGAGGGGTTCCTGAGGGGACTGCCTCGTGTCTCCGAGGAGACCAACACTGAACTGGAGGCCTGCCTGGACATGCAGGAGCTGCGGGCAGCGCTGCAGGCGATGCCAACGGGCAGGTCTCCTGGGATCGACGGGCTCACCGCCGAGTTCTACAAGGCGTTCTGGGACATCCTGGGTAGGGATGTCCTGGATGTCCACAACGAGTGTCTGGCCTCTGGTTCCTTGCCAGTGTCCTGCAGGAGAGCAGTGCTCACTCTGCTCCCCAAGAAGGGGAACCTGCAGGACATCAGGACCTGGCCTGCCGGGTCCTGCTCTGTGTGGATTACAAACTCCTGTCCAAGGTCTTGGCCTCCAGGCTGGGGAGGGCTATGGAGCAGGTCATCCACCGGGATCAGACCTACTGTGTCCCCGGCAGGTCCATGGTGGACAACGTCCACCTGATTCGGGACGTTTTGGAAGTCTCTAGTTCTTTGGACATCGATGCTGGTCTGAACGACTGACCATAGAACCTTACTTGGTGGGAGGAGCAAGATGGCGCCTGTGTCCGGCTTTGCGTCTGCTGCCTCCCTGCTCTGGCGGATAGTCTGGATTTCATCATATACTGCATTATATATTGCTATATCAAGCCAGTCAACCATAATCTGTGTCACAGCCGTCATCCGCTATGATCGTCAAGCACTTTTAGCCATTCAAGAGCACATGAATACAGCGTGTGTTACCTGGGCTGCATATGAGGAGCGCTTTCCTCCACCTGTTGAGTGTGAGGCGTCATCTTTGGAGTGCCTACTAGTAACCAAGCGTCGTGCCAGGAGAAGGAAGAGGGGCTCGCGGGCTGGAGTACAGTCCAGGCGGAGGAAGCTGAGGGGTTGCATGTCCTGGGACACCTGGTCCGGCTCCGCTGGTGATCTGCGTTGTTTACGCAGGATCCCTGTCCACGAACCCGGCGTGGACGCGGCCCTCGCGCCACCGGCATCTTGCTCCCCGCTTCTGTGGCTGCAGACTAATCGTACCTTTCCAGCTCAACCCGCCCGGCACCCGCACCTGCACCGGCGTGAGCGAGTCCTGCGGGCAGTCACTGTGGAGGATACCGCCCGGGTTGCCTCGAAGAGCCGTGCGGGTCTGCGCACATCTCCAGCTGAGCGCGCGCAGCCGATACGCTTTGCTCTCCTAAACGCACGCTCCATTGCGAACAAGACGCACTTTCTGAGTGATTTATTCTCAGACAAAGACCTGGATTTCATGGCCCTGACTGAGACTTGGCAGAAAGAGCAGGAATTTGCCTATTTGAATGAAGTTTGTCCTCCAAACTGCTCCGTGTTTGGGACTCCGCGGATTGCTCGGCGAGGAGGCGGTCTTGCGCTGATCCACAAGGATTACTTTCCGTGCAGGCAAATGAAGCCGGGGATTTACAATTCGTTCGAGCTTCAGTTGACAAAGGTTGGTCATTTAAATTGTTTTTATTGTGTTGTAATTTACAGACCCCCTGGTCCTGCACATGAGTTTCTAAATGAATTTTCAGATTTTTTATCCTCGTTAATCAAATTTGACAGAGTGCTGATTCTGGGGGATTTTAATCTCCATGTAAATGACTCCTGCTGTCCTGTTGCATCGGAGTTCTTAGCACTCACTGACTCTTTTCATTTTAAGCAACATGTTCTTGGTCAAACGCATAACAAAGGCCACACGTTGGATCTAGTGTTCTCCTTTGGTTTGGACATTGACTGTCTGAATGTGGTGGATGTTCTTGTGTCTGACCATTTTTGTGTCTATTTCAATCTTTCCATTAATGTGGAGTTGTGCACCCGAGAGAGGGTTTGTCAAAAGCGCTGCATAAACCAATCTGTTGTTAATCGATTTTCTGAAATGTTTCAGCCTTGTTTTGATGATGTGTGTAATGATGCAGAATCTTACATGAATTGTTTTAATGTCCACTGTGAATCAGTGCTGGACATGGTTGCGCCGGTAAAGCGCAAAATTGTGTCTTCAAAAAATTCCCAGCCATGGCTAAATGAGGAGATAGCTTTATTCAGGAGATCTTGTCGAAAGGTAGAACGGCTGTTTAAAGCCACAAATCTTGAGGTTCACAGATTACACTTAAAAGAGATGATTTTATCACTAAATGAAATGATTAAACAAGCTAGGTCTACCTATTTCGCTAACCTTGTGAATTCGAATAAGAGAAACCCCAAGGTTGTTTTTGATACAATTCAGAAAATTGTATCACCTTCATCTCCAACTGTGCCTATTTCCACCACTGATGACTGCAACAAGTTTCTGAAATACTTTGTGGCAAAAGTGGAAGACATCAGACAAAATGTGAGTCCGTCAAATGTGAACATGACTTCTATGTCTTCTATCACTTGCTCCTGGTCCTTGTTTCCCGGTGTGTCAATGGAAGATGTCATGGAAATCCTGAGGAAAATGAAGCCCTCCTCCTGCCCTTTTGATGTGTTACCGACATCTTTGCTTTACAAAGCTATTGACGTTGTTGCTCCACATGTTGTGAACCTCATAAATGTCTCCCTTTCTACTGGTTTGGTTCCAAACTTTTTAAAACAGGCTGCGATAAGTCCTATTTTAAAGAAACCAAATTTGGATCCAGCAGAGCCTGGAAATTACCGGCCTATATCAAAATTGCCCTTTCTCTCCAAAGTTTTAGAGAAAGTTGTTGCAGAGCAACTCATTGCTTATCTGGATCTAAATGAAATGTTGGACAAATTTCAGTCTGGTTTTCGCAAGATGCACTCCACTGAGACTGCTCTGCTAAAAGTGTCCAGTGATATTCAGATGGCTGCAGACTTTGGTCAGTATTCAGTTCTGGTTCTACTGGATTTATCTGCAGCTTTTGACAGAGTGGACCATAAACTCCTGTTACAAAGGCTGAACACTGACTTTGGAATCTCTGGAATGGTTCTAGAGTGGTTCTCTTCGTACCTGACCAATCGGACATTCTCAGTGTGTGCCAATAACATTTTGTCTGAAGCCACTCCTTTGGTGTATGGTGTTCCTCAGGGGTCAGTCTTGGGTCCAATTCTGTTTTTATTGTACATCAGCCCCATTGGCAAAATCATTCGCCATTTTAAACATGTGTCTTATCATCTCTATGCTGATGACATTCAATTGTACATTTCTTTTAAAGAGAGTGAGTTGCACAAATTGTCTGAGTTAATGGACTGTATCTCAAGTATAAAGACTTGGCTTTCTGAAAACTGTCTCCAGTTAAACTCGGAAAAGACTGAATCTTTGATAATTGCCCCTGAGCAGAAAATCCCTTTTATTAAGCGTCACCTTGGTTCTCTGGGCCCCTCTGTCCAGCCGAGCATCAGAAACCTCGGTGTCTGGTTTGACCAGTCCCTGTCTCTGGACAACCATTCAAGACTTTTGGTCAAAAATTGCTTTTATCATTTGAGAAATATTGCAAAGCTGAAGCCAGTTTTATCCGGCACTGATCTGGAGTTGGTGATTCATGCTTTTATTTCTTCTCGTTTAGATTATTGCAACTCTCTCTTCTCATGTTTCAACAAAAATGTTCTTAACTGTCTTCAGCTGGTTCAAAATGCCGCAGCAAGACTTTTAACGGGGTCCAGCAGATGGTCACACATTACGCCAGTCCTGTCTTCTCTTCACTGGCTCCCTATTAAATTTCGGATCGATTTTAAAATCCTAGTATTGACTTTCAGAGCCTTGCATGATCAGGCTCCTAAGTATCTTTGTGATCTGCTTCAAACGTACTCACCTGGCCGCTCGCTCCGCTCCTCAGACCAGAACCTCCTCATGGTACCAAAAACGCGTTTTAAAACTAGAGGAGATGTGTCCTTTCAGGCCGTGGCTCCAAAACTATGGAACGCCCTGCCTCTGTCCCTCCGTGTGGCTGATACAATTGACTCCTTTAAAAAGCAGCTGAAGACGCTTTTATTTAATCGGGCTTTTAGTTGACTGGACGTTTCTGATGCGATTGATTGGCTGTCTGTTCTTATTACGTTTATTTTGATATTGTTTTTATTTTTGTTTTTTGCACTGTGAAGCACTTTGTGATTTTATCTGCGAAAGGTGCTATACAAATAAAGTTTATTATTATTATTATTATTATTTCAGTAGACCAGGAAAAGGCTTTTGACCGAGTTGAACACAGCTTCCTTTGGAGGGTCATGGAAAGTTTTGGGTTCGGTGCTGGTTCCATAGCTAAGATCCAGGTGCTGTACAGGGACATTGAGAGTGTGCTGAAGACCAGCGGCAGTCTGTGTGCTCCTTTTAGGGTGTGCAGAGGTGTCAGGCAGGGCTGTGCTCTCTCTGGGATGCTCTATGTTCTCTCCCTGGAGCCCCTCCTCTCTAAGCTACGTTCCAGTCTGCAGGGTCTGTTTTTACCGGGTTTTAGTGAAAGCATGATTTTATCGGCCTATGCAGATGATCTTATTGTTTTTATATGGAATCAAGGGGACGTAGATATTTTAGTTAATATTATTAATGATTTTAATGGGGCATCCGCGGCAAGGGTCAACTGGGGGAAGAGCGAGGCCCTTGCTGTCGGCAGGTGGCATGGCGGTCTCCCAGTTCTTCCCCAAAATTTAACATGGAAGAGGGAGGGCCTCAAGTACCTGGGAATCTATGTTGGGAAAGAACATTTTGTTCAGAAGAACTGGGAGACCGTCATGGAAAAGGTGGAGGCGAAGCTCTCCAGGTGGAGGTGGCTTCTCCCAAAAATGTCACTTCGGGGCAGAGTCTTGGTTTTAAATAATCTGGTTGCATCCCAGCTGTGGCATCGGCTCACCAGTGCAGACCCTCCTCCAGGTCTCCTGGCTCAAATTCAAAGGAAAATGATAGATTTCTTCTGGGATGGTCTGCACTGGGTGCCACAGGGGGTGCTGTTTTTAGACAGAGAGGAGGGGGGCCAGGGCTTGGTCCACTTGGCCAGCCGGACCGCCACTTTTAGACTCCAGTTCCTGCAGAGGTACCTCGCAGGACCGGCGGATCTGGTGTGGAGAGGCGTGGCCAGCTGCATCCTGAGGCGGGCCAATAAGTTGGGGTTGGATAATGTTCTGTTTTTGACTGATCCCAAATTTCTAAATCTCAAGGGGCTGCCTCCGTTTTACCAGAGTTTATTTAAATGCTGGGCCTTGTTTTCACGCAGAAGGTGCCTGAAAGCCGACTCTCTGCACTGGCTGTTGAAAGAACCCCTGATCCACGGATCCAGACTGGACATCAGCGGAGCCTCGACCCCCGGCCTGACCGGAAGGCTGATCCAGTCTGGGACCCTCACCGTGGGTCAGCTTGTGGATGCTGTGGGGCCGGACCTGAGCGACGCCCAGGCCCTGGGCTCTCTGCTGGGGATGCAGTCCATCCGGGTGTCCCAGGGGCTCCTGGAGAAGTGGAGGAGTGCACTGACGCCCAGAGACAGGAGCCTGCTGAGGAGGTACAGCCAAGGAGAACTCTCCCCGGATGCTGACGACCCCTTCCCCGAGGTCCTGCTGAGCCTGGAGCTGGGGGATCTGTCCGGCCCCCTCCTGAAGACCACACAGCCTGAGAGACTGTCTTTGCACAAAGCAGACAAAAAGCAGACAAAAAAATATTTTATTTTTCCAGACTCTGGCTCGAATACCGGTTTTTTAAACAAAACAAAGATTTAAATGCTTTTAAGGAGGTCTGGTGTTTTAAGAACATTCTGTGCTGTATGGAAAACAACAAACTTCATTTTGCACATTTTTTAATCTGAATGATTGATTTTTAGAGTCTGAAACACTGTATCACTTCAATCTGTAAATAAAAGTGTGTTTTAAAAATAAAAAAATCTCTCTCTCTCTCTCTTGCACGCACGGAGACACACACACACACACACACACACACACACACACACACACACACACACACACACACACACCACTAAATCACATTCATTTTATATTAGTTTGTTATTTATCTTAAATTGTTAGTAGAGTTGTTCCGATTCCGATACCAGTATCTGAAATTGCGCCGATACTGCCGAAAATGCTGGCATCGGTATCGGCGAGTCCTGGAGTCCAGGCACCGATCCGATACCGCGTCATAAATTAAATTCGTAATCTATTTACTGGTCAGCTCCGTCTGCTCCGTTAGCTCCTTTAGCTCCGTTAGCGCTGACACTTCTTCTTCTGTAATGCTTTGGCAGCTTGCAGCCCATTGGCCGCACTACCGCCATCTGCTGGTCGTTAGCTCTGACACAGTTCTTTGCCACTGTGCTGCAACTTGCTGTTTTTGAGAAGAGGAAGAATGGATCACGTGACTGATGGACAGCGCCCGTTAAAGAAGCCCATTTTTTTGTAAAGAGAGCAGCTTCTGCTCTTTGGATTTTTATCTTTTGAATGTGACTTCATAGGTTGGTTTTGGACTGTATTTGGAAAGTAATCTTTTAAGTTGCTGTTGAACTATTTTTTTACTGTTCCATTTAAACTCCCTGTTCATTTTACTGTTATGTTTGCACCCTAATTAAAAAAAAACATTTCTAGATTTGTTTATTAAGTTAATGTTGCTCTACTGTTATTTATACTGTTTTATCTAAATGCCTTCATTTTACAATATTGTGTCTGCACTTTAATTTAAAAATGCAACAACATATATTCCTAGATTTATTTAAGTTGTCGTTGCACTACTGTTTAATATTGTTCTATTTAAATTCCCTTTTAACCTAAAAATATTGGGGCTGCACTTTAAGTTATTGAAAATAATTATTCCTAGATTGATTTAGTTCAATTGCATTTGCACTGCTGTTTTTTATACTGCTCTATTTAAAAAGAAATGCCTTGAATTTGCTGTATTGATTCATGTTAGAGGGTTTAACCTGAGCCAGGCCTCACCACCGTGATGATCATGTGACAGTCATGCAGGCGTGGCATGGGATTATTTTATAATATACTGGTATCAGATCGGTACTCTGTATCGGCCGATACCAACAGTAAAAGTATCGGAATCGGTATCGGGAGGCAAAAAATGGTATCGGAACATCTCTAATTGTTAGTCATCAATGCTCATCAATGGAACACACACACAGGCAATTGCTAAAACCTGTGATAAAGTGTGTGTGTGTGTGTGTGTGTGTGTGTGTGTGTGTGTGTGTATGTGTATGTGTGTGTGCAATTGCTAAAACCTGTGAGAAAGCCATCAATACGGTGTTTCAAATGAACTGGTTTCCTTGTTAACTGGTGACTGACTTCCTTCAGCACTTCCTGCCGCTGCTGCTACTAGCAGCAGATGTTGAAATCAGACTCACTCAGACACGGCTTTTTGTCTGGTTTTTTACATCTATCAGCAACAAGGGACGTGAAAGAAACCCAGTCTCCAGTTAATAGGGAAACCAGTTCTTCCAAAACACCGGCTCCTCTCCGGGTTCTGGACACTTCTCCTCCGCTAGCTAGCTGCTGCGTTCAGGTCACTGGAGCTGCTGCAGAAAACTGAAACTTGGTCGTTCACATGAAGCAGCGGTGATAGCTGGACTTCTGAATCGCGGGGGCGGCACCTGAGAGATTAGTTACTTTCACTTTCACTTCAGTCGGCAGAACTTCCCATTCCTCCAGATAGAGCCTGCTGTCTCTGTCCACCAGTTTTTCACTCTCTGGAAGTCTTTGTAAACTGAGTTTCAGCCTGATAGCTCCACACAGTCATTTTTCAAAGTAGTGTCCGACGTGATTTGGTTGCTGCAGCACTCTGGCGCAAGCGTATACCGGAGGCTCACGGCTTGCCCCCGCCCCGCCAAATATTTAGATATTTGTCATTACATGGGCCAGAATATTCGGAGGGCAAAAACAGCTATTCGGACCAGCCCTAGATATCGCCAGCATAGCTTTTTTGGTCTATAAATTGATTCCATAATTTTTTTTTTGACTTCAATTGCTTATTTGTACTATGCTTTGAAGTCTGAGTGCAATGAGACATTAAACGGCATAATTTTCGGTAAAAACACTGGAAAAATTGGGGTGTTCTAAAACTTTTGACTGATAGTGTAAATATACATATATATATATGCACATACATACATATATACGCATATACATAGTTATGTATTATACTCAAAATATTCAAGATTATTATACTTTCCTCTGACTATTGCTTTAAAAGTTTTTTTAAATATGTGGATTGACCTGGAGCATTTCAATTCTTCCAAACCATTCCAAAGACGAACCCCCCGAACAGAGACACTCATACTTTCTAAACTAGTCCTGACTTTTGTTTTTTGAAAGACCAAAGACCCTCGCAAGTAGTGTGATTGTCATAATTGGCATAACTTACGATTCTGCTTTTTTTTCTTTAAGCAAGTAAATGGAGTGTATGTTTGATTTGTAATTGTTACCCCATATTTCCGTACAGTAATTAAGATAAGGAAGTACAAAAGGGTTGTATAACATATAAAGTGCTTTTTGATTTACCTTGTTTATAATCTTACATAGCATTGCAATAATTTTCGAAAGTTTTATTTTTAGTAAATTTATATGTAGTTTCCAGTTTAGTTTGTCATCTATATTAATTCCTAAGAATTTTGTTGAATAAACCCGTTCTATTTCCTTATCTCCTATTTTTATGTGACATGATTCATTAATTTTTGGATTTCCAAAGACTATGCATTTTTTTTTTAGTCAAATTTATTGCTAATTTGTTAGCATCAAACCCATGCTTAAGTACTTGAAGATCCCGCTCTACTTTTTTAATAGTTGGTCAAGATCTTGTCCGGAACAGTACAGGCTTGTGACATCAGCAATAAGAACGCATTTCAATTCATTTAAAATCTGACATACATCATTGATATACATTATAAATAATTTAGGTCCCAGTCCTGACCCTTGAGGAACTCCATGCATAATACATGTTTTATCTGAATTTGTATAATTCATGTGCACATACTGTTCCCGGCCTCCAAGATAACTTTTGAGCCAATCATGTGCAACACCTCTGATACCATACCGCTCCATTTTATTTAGAAGTAATGTGTGGTCTATGGTGTCAAAGGACTTGCTTAAATCTATGAAGACACCAACAGAAAATCCTTTTTTGTCTCTTGCAGTTGTTACTTCTTCAGCCAGTTCTATTACTGCCATAGATGTTGACCTGTTTGATCGAAAGCTATATTGTTCACTTAGCAGGTGGTGTTGGAGCCAATTAAGAAAGTAAATTTAATTTGTTTATTTGATATACATATAAGAGGAATTAAGGCTTGTGTTTGTTTTGTAGATAATTTAGTCTGTGTCTCTCCTCCTCCCAGTCAGGCCCTCCTCCCTGCAATTAGGATAAAAGCGCCGGTGTGAGGGGTTCTGGTGAGGTGTGGAAGTGTGGCAGGAGGAAGGAGAGAAACAGTTTTTCAACCGCAGAAAGCGCAGACAGTAGAGCCACAGAAAATATAGAAAGACTTGATTTGATTTCTTCTATTTTGATTTAAGTCAACCACGGAGATCATTTTGGTTTGTTAAATAAATCTGGAACTTTGAGTTTAAGAAATATCTCCGGGAGTGCTTGTTGGTATCTGCGAGTCGGGACCTCCTCCTCAAAAGGCGATTCAATTGTTTGTTTGGGACACTGGACTTTGGGACGAAAGAATCGCCGTAACATGTGGTGTTTTTCAATAAAACTGTCAAGTCTTGTGACAAATAGTTTTTCCAGGATTTTAGAGAATTGTGGCAGCAATCAGATCGGCCTATAGCAGGGGTTCTCAATTACAAATGTAAAAGATTCAGAAAATAAGTTTTGAAGAAGTCATAGGTCCACAGTGCAATGAAAAAAAAGTTTGACTTTTTTTTTTGTTTGTTTGGTTTTTTTAATGTTTTCATGGAGTTTGAGGCTGGATGTAATAATCAGGAGTTAGTGGAAGGCACAAAAAACAATTATTTTCAGTATCACTGATATTCTTTCTTAGTATTACTCAGTAAAATAAAACTAAATAAATAACAACTTTCACGGAAGTCAAATCAAGTGTCTTGAGAATTCAAATGTTCACACACATCTCAAAAGTAAAACAAATTGTCCTTTTCCTTTTGCAAGTGAATCAAACCAAACCCTCATACTGTTCTTTGGTAAACAAATGGCAAGACCTCAGTCATTAAGGTGAAAAAAAATCTATGGCACATTCATTAAAAAGCCCCCTCTTTTTAAATACACTGGGAAAGATGAGGGGAACTGCTTTTCTTCCATTAAAGGTGAATTCAAATATTCACGAATATGAGATCAAAAATAAAACAAAATGTCCCTTTCAACAAAACAAACCCTCACATCCTCAGATAAACAAAGTCCTCACATGACTCATAAGCCTCATGACTTTTTCAGCTTTTTTATTTTATCTGTTCGTAGCTCTGATTTTGGAGGGTGATTGCGGTGGCGCTTCTCATAATCGCGTTTTATGTTTTCACTTTTTATCAGAACAACAGTGCTTTCGCACAAAAGACACATTGGCCTTGTGCTCGAAGGAGGCAAGATAAACATGTATTCGTCCGTCCATTTGTCATTAAATCGGCGTTTTTCAGTGTCCACCTTTCTCTGACTTGCCATTTTGATGTCGGGTGCTGGGTGTGAGCAACACTCCTGCAGCAAAGACGCTACCGCTACCTGCATCGTGCAAAGCAGACTCACTGAAGGTGTTGCATTTTTAGTGTTGATTTAAAGGCGCTGTAGGATTCTGCATCTCCGCCATCTTGCTTACGCTGGGAACGCACTGGACGCGGAAGCGAAGCGGAGGCGCCGTATCTGCAGCCTGCGCTCTCCGCGCTGGTCACAAACACGTCGGCTGTTCTCGGCTGGATCCGTGTCCTCTCGGTTTTTAAAGAGCATTTTAAACATGGGTAAGTCAATATTTACAATAGTTTGGTAACACTTTATAATAACTACACGCTATTAAGCATTAGTTAGTCATTAGTTAAGCATAATTTACACATTAGTTAATCCTTAATTCCTCATGAACTCATCATGAATTCACCATTAGTAATGCATTAGAAAGCATTTGTAAAGACAGTTTTAAATGTTCAACTAACACATTATTAAGCATTACTTAAACATTAGTAAAGTGCTAACTTCATCGTTAACTCATCATTTGTAAATAATTACTTATACATTACTAAGCATTAGTAGACACAGTTATAAATGTTTTAAATGCAACCCATTCATAAGTACTTCAGCACTAATTGAGCATTAGTAAATGCTTAATTAATCATGAATTCATGATCTGTATGGCATGTATTATGCATTACTGAGCACTTAGTAAACACGGTTAAAAATGCTTTGTTGCTCATTGATAACCTCAGATGTTAATACTTTATAAAGAGTTAGCAACTGTGTTAGTATATGTTTTACAAACACTCATTCTTGCTCAATGAATAACTTATTAATGCTGTTACTTCTCATTAGTTACCCATTATTTAAGTATATTCTGTGAGCCCATCTAAAGTGAGGACTATCTATGCTTTATAAAGCATTTGTTAAGCATTTAAAAATGACACAGAAGCAAAGATATACAAAATGTCAGTGTTATTGGTCCCAAACAATACAATACACATTTTAAACAAATGCAATCTTTAAATTTTCAAGTAAACTTGACAAACATCTTGAAAATCTTCAAATTAACAACTCTTCTCACACACACACACACACACACACACACACACACACACACACACACACACACAAAATCACTTTGTGGACTGAATGGCTTGCCAAAAAACAACACACTACCTGTATTTTCTTGAAACGTCATGAATCAACCGACCAAACGCACCATGACGGTGCTTTTTGGCAAGCCATTCAGTCCACTCAATGACTGCAAGGTGGTCCTGAAGCAAGGATTCTGTTCGGTTTCCCCTGAGCCTCCAAATCTTCTCTTTGTAAGTTCTCCAGGCCCTTTCGATATGTTGGGTATGGGCTCCAGTAAGGGGCTCAACGTAGGACCTGCTATGGTTTACCGTGTGGTGCACATACCCCAATGCAGGGAGAACACGGTAGGCGCGCCACTGATCGCTGATGATGTTGGACCCAACCCGCACATGCTGGGTGATCAGAGGCACCAGATGTGCTCGGTTTCTCCGCTCTACCAGGCGTAGAATTGGCCTTCGAGAGTTCTCTTTTACACCAAGCATCCCAAAAACCCATTTTTTCCGGTTCCAGGCACCAGCCATTCTTCCTCTCCCATACTGATGCAGAAACAAAACAAATATGCAAACAGATTAGGTACAGTATGAACAAATACAAAACATCGGTTGACTGTATTTCATAATCATGGGAAGTAAATAGTAATACACACCTTTCGTTTGTGCCGAAAATGGCTCTCATCGATGACAACAAACTCACGTCTGCCGCCCATCCTCTGACCTGTACGTCTTCTCATTTTTTTTAATGCCGTTACACACACTTCCCTTAATCATTTGGCCATTTTGCTCAGGGTTGCTGAGCTACTCGCAATGGTGTCATCTAGCATGTCGATCTGCCGTAGCCGCAGCCCCTGAGCAAATCTATAAAGACAAAAAATAAATAATGTTTATTGTTAACATCAATTCACATACCATTTACAAATTAATAAGATAATCTCCAAACAGATCCCTGTGCGCCACACACAAGGATCTGTGTGTGTCCTTGTGCGCACAACGTTTCATGTCGAGACCCCCCAAAGTCATCATATTTGAATTGAGGACCCTCCCATCCCATCTGGATACATATCGTGAAGTGCAACAATACCCAAAAATGGAGTCTGTTCTTTAACCTCAATGTGTGACCATGGCATGCATCAGGTGCAAACATATCAGTTGTCTCCATATATGGCCACGAATGAGACATGCCCAAACATGGGTATACGGTACTGTATTATTATGACATCAGCAATCTCCATACACACACAAGGGACAAGCTAGGACTGACAGCGATCCAATTGTCCTGAGCCACGGAGCAGCCTCTATGCCCATACTGTACACTGTATGGTTATTTAGTCAACCATGGTAACGCCACCAGGAGCACAGGGCTGTGGACTTGCTTTGGATGCACACCAGGCTGGAGCGTGAAAACCAGCAGGCCTGAGTTAAAGGGACTTAAGGCAAGATTTGTGAAAAACTACACATGCATTTCCAGTTTATTCAATGCTAATGGGCTGTGAAGCATTAAAAACCTAAAATAACAGGCCAATCCGCGTATCTGTCTGTTGCCTTATACAGGCTGTGTGCCACAGAATTTGTTGCTGTTCGGGGTCCGAATTTCCCGCGCAATCGTGGGGATGGATGTGTGTGTAAATTGACGCTGTATGCGTGTTGCCGAACAGGAAGAACATGGCCGCCGTGGACACGGACTCAGACACTGCTGGGATCAGGGGCGGGCAGTGTTGCCAACTTGGTGACTTTCTCGCTAAATCTGGCGACTTTCCAAAGCCTCTTGGTGACTTTTTTTGTCAAAAGCGACTAGCGACAAATTTAGCGACTTTTCCTGGTGCTCTGGAGACGTGACAGGACGTCTCCGCTGTCCTCAGCAAGCAGCGGGTGCTGCGTGAGCCCCTCCCCCGTCCCAAAGCTCTCACAGGCGGCCAGTCTCAGCAGCGCCCCCTGCTGCAGTCAGAGCAGAGAGGAGACCCACACCACTCCTCCACACTTCAAATGAATCGCGCGTGCGCAAATACGCCGCTGCTCACTTGCTGACAAACCAAGAATCAACAGAAGAAAGTTAATTTGTAGTTCTATTTGTAGCTTCATTTGTCCGCTCTTCCGCTCAAAAAAAAAAGACCGAAGCCGGGCAGGCACCCGAATATTTGATATGCGTTTGATTCATGGAGGGAACTTCAGCTGCATTTGGGAGTGAAAACGGATGCTGACAAAAATCACATGATATGCACTGTAAACAGTAGGGATGAGCCGAATACTCGTTTTAAACGAGTACTCGTTACGGATAATGCATTTTTTCCGAATCCGAGTATAGTCCGAGCATTGTCCATCATTATTCGTCCTCGTGCTGATGGGAGATCCTCATTGGTCCTTCATTCTGCTCTGTGCTCCACCGAGACGACAGGATCCTGGTGAGAGAAGCCAGTCGGAGCTGATAAATTAAAAATGCGGTATTTTATTTCTTTGTAGCTGCATTGTGCCTGAGGAAAACCTTGCAAGGTTGAAACGTCGGGCGATTGTGCATGCTCGGGTTTTTTTTTTCGGGGGTTTTTAAGTTTCGTTTTCCCTCGTGTTTTTTTTTCCCCCTTTTTTCTCTTCTTTTTCATAATAATTTGGGCTTGTGCTCCACTGGGAGGGTGTGACCTGTGGGAGAGAGATGATAACTGGACCGAGGTGCACGTCCTGGTCATGTCCGTTGCACTGCAGCCGCGGACATGACCAGGAAGCTCAGCAGGGGCGTATGAGAGGTTTCCCTGGACGCCGGGGAGATTCTGGTGAGGATCATGGGGGGAGGCATTCATACAATTAAAATATTCATGTTCTGACTAAAATTAAAAAAACCCAAAAATGTGTACATTGTATCACTGAGACTGTTATGTAAATAGTTTTCAAATGAAGAATCAATATAGCAACTTCTGAGCAATTCATATCAATTTCAGACTTAAAATAGTGCACCAATTTCTGCCCCAGCCCGTTTCCAGTTAAACCACGCCCACTTCCGGTTTAGACCACGCCCCCTCCGAGTACAGATACGGATACAGATAATTTGGATGGGTAAACAGATACAGATACAGATACAGATAGTAGTGTACTCGCTCATCCCTAGTAAACAGCATTAGCATCCCTGGTGCAGTGCTGTGAAGACCGACGGTCTGTTTGTGCGTGCTCCCGTACCGCCTTGGCTGGTGGATGCAGTTACCCGCAGCGCCTATCGCGGCAGCACTGAGGTAAATTTTGTAAAGTTGCCTTAAGTCCCTTTAATTGCGTCTGTCAAAACAGATTGTGCATTTCGTGCTCCATAAATGGACATGACTGGATTACAACCTATGTCCCTATGGACCTGACCTCTAATAGAATCCCCATGACTGGGTAATCTGTGACCTGCGATCATGCACATTTGTGCATTCCCGCCCTCAGGTGTTTTATTAGTAGTATAGTTTGTTACTTTTGATGAGATGATGTGCCTCTTTCATGTCTTTTTTCTAGATGTCTGAAGATTTCAGTGTCAGCTGGAGATCCCACTAAAACCATGTGGGTACTTTTTAGAACCACTAATATTGAGGGAGAGTGAAGAACACTGACTGAAGGACACTGAAACCAAACCTGACATGCTATGTGCACAGATTTCAGTAACTCAGCCTAATCCAAATAACTGATAAAACATTCCATGCATGATTTTTCATATTGTATATTTCACGGATACTACAAAGACACTGGCAATGTGGTGAGGTGTGAGCCTATGACACATGTTTAATGATACTGCTGTTACTTGCTTACCTGTAGATGAATTCCATCCAATTACGGATGGGTATTTTTGAGTAGCTGAAGATGGATTTGTGCCTGACCGAAATTTGTTTCACTCCATGTTCTGGTCGTTGACAGACCCTAGAAGAACAGCAACGTGCAAAAAAAGAATGACAAGAAGAATGATAATAAGGAATTTAATTATTCATTCAGTCATTCATTCATTCATTCATTTAATTGTTCTTAATCACATGTTCTCAAAGTCTTTATAACTCCTAAACTGACAACCATTAGACAAGGTTTTATCCTGCAGTTACCCATCTGCTGTGATCTATCTTTTACTACATGGAGTGTAACACAAATTAAATGTCATAGACCCCCTTTGGGTAATGACCCACAGGTTGAGAACCACTTGGTTAACAGAGTAACTGAGGTAATCTGGGGATAGACATCACCTTCCTGCATAAACCCTGCAGCTTCATATCAAGCTTCGCCAATAAATTCAAATTTAATTATGCAATTCCATCCAAATGCATGACAATTAGACAGACAGACAGAAGACAGACACATTTAAGTTATATGATGATATAATTGGCCTTCTTACCAGGCATACTGATCTTGACTGTTCGTCCTCCTCTTCAGTTTCATCTTGTGATGACATGCTGCGCATCTAATTTTTCTTTTAAGAAGCTTCCTTTTTTGAAGCCACTTTATTAGCTTCAGGGCTTTTCTTTTTGTCCTGTCCCCACAAATAAGATTCTTAAACTTTCTGAACCTGCTCATTGTTTGAACCGTGCAGTCTGAAGTGGCTGTGTTATCAATATGAGAAAAATAAAAAAAAACGCGCGGTCCCGCTCTTCAGAACCGCGGAGGAGGCTGGGACTTGTAGGACGTGGGGATGTGTAGGATGCTACTGCGCATGCTTACCATCAAAAACGCTGGAGCGCATGCTCCAAAATGCGGAAGTCGGAGGGAGAGTGCAATCCTGTTCTGAACTGTGGGGGGCAGTAATACACAAATAGCGGCTACACTGCCGGAAACTTCATAGGAGAAGAAGAAGGAGAGCCGCACGCTGGAGAGAGAAGCTGATGCAGGTTGCAGAAATGGAGTTGTCCTCAGTGTCAAGTGGGCGCGTCATTGGTACACGGAGACGTAACAAAAAAAACACTACCGAGGAGAGCGAGGTATTGACGATGGAAGACAGAGATGCCGTCGATAGTGGTGAGTATATTTCATATTCACGTTTCCCTTCCCACATGGATGTATTGCGTGTGTGCGCGCACGTGGTCGAGCCGGGGCGCCTCGAGGAGGAGGTCTGAGGTTTGCCCCGGCTCGATCTAGATGCGGTGAGAACACGGTCGCTCCCTGGGTCGAGCCAGCTTTCCTCGTTTGCCGTACTTTTGTCCGTGTGAGGCTTCCGTATCGCACGACACGAACTTATTCTGAGTGCGCACATCGAGCACGTTGGAGCCTGTGCTTCCTTCTGAAAGTCAGCGATTTGTATGGCCATTTGTATGGTCATGTACAATAGAACAACTGTGCTGGCTGCGTTCCGTCTATGAACTTAATCACCGCAGCACTGTCTGTGGTGCCTCTGCAGCCTCTGGAGGAGGTTGCCAGATCTGTCGCTATCCCCCGAAACCATTTGAAACCCGTTTAACTCAATATATAACAGCCCAAACCGCCATCTTGGTTGAAAATGCACGTCAAAACCGTATTTGTATAATAAAAAAAACACGTCATAAACACATAATCATTTCATCCACCTGTCAGACGTGTTCAAAACAGAAGCTTGATTTGGCCAAAACCAGCCCAATTTGGCAACACAGACTCCGGTCATAGAGCTGTTTTGACTTTCCTGCAGTGACAAAGTACAAAACCGTTCATTCTTCTAATGTGTATAATGACTACATCACGTTGTTTGTTCTGTATTCTACCAGAAGAAGTGAAAAAACGCAACCCACTGCGTCATTTGAGTCAGAGCGCATCCTGCTCCTCCCATTTGGTTCGAGGGTGAGAACACGATGCAGTTATTTATGAGGAGGCTGATTTAACTTCCAAAAAGGGGTCCTGGCTCGACCCAAGTCGGTATGAACATGCCAGCATGGCATGCATGGCAGCCTGCAAGTAAGGAGCGGGAGGTGAATACGACTGGAGTGTTAATACAACAATTTTATCTGTATTAGGTATGCGGGGAGGACGTCCCAAAAAGAAGACAGCAGCAGTGGAGAATGTGGAGATGGATTCTATGGAAGAGGAGCTCATTGCAGATGCTAGTGGTGTGTACTGTGCCCTTTGATTGACTTGTATCCCTCTGATGTTTACTGTACTGTGTGCCAGAGCTGTAGTAGTATGACTTGACCTAACTTTACTTTCCATTAGGTGTGTCCATTGCCCCAACTAAACTCCTGGCAAGCAAAAAAAATGCAGACGAGTTGGAGCTCTATAAGCTGAAGACAGCCTGGCAACAGGAGAGGATTGATGAACTGACCAGGGAGAGAGATTTTCTGAGAGAACAGTTGGCAGCAGGTAAGTCAAAAGACACTCTACAATCATAACTCTGGGCAAAACTTAAGGCCAATATAATTGTATTAGATATTGTTGAATTATATTTTAATAAGTTTTGTATTTAATTAATTTCAATTTGTGTTTTTCTTCTTTTCAGTGAAGTTGTTTGTTGTTTTGATTTGTACAAAATGAGTCTGTATGCAGAGTTTAGAACAGGGTGGGCTGGCAAATAAGGGGGCGGACAGATAAGGAAAGGATTGACGGCTCATCGTATCTATGCCAGCTAGGGCTGGGACAACGCGTCGACGTCATCGATTACGTCGACGCAAAAAATACGTCGACGCAAAAACTGCACATCGATGCGTCGTTTCAGAAAAAAAAAAATGGCGGCAGCATCGAGTAGCAGCAATTATTTAGATCCAACCGATTTAGCCGCACTTAGCGGGGGCCACGGCAGGGGAGCTTCAGTGCAGGACATAATCTCTGCAAAATCGCTCTTTTCGGCTATATTTCTTCATCCATCGCCAGTGTTATCATAAAGTCAGCTCGTCTACCGTCTTCAGGTGAGTCAGCTGACAGTTTTCGCTAACTTAGCCACAATTAGCTCGGATGGGAACGTTTCAGCTCCTCTCCCTGTCACGGCTGTCACGGCGCCTTGGTGCCTGACTTCCAGGGGCTGAGTTGGGGCCGATTGGGTAAACGGCCCGGAGCTGCTCCACGGCGGCGACGAGAGAGCTCCAGCAGCCGAGGCCTGCTTCACGCGCCTCCGTGGTTATGCGGCGGGTCCTCGCGCGCTCTGCGGCCGGCATGGAGCGCGTCTCCGCCCGGGAGGTTAGGGAGGTTAGAGGTCCGGAGCTGCCGCGCCGCGGCTTGCTCCACGGAGGCACGTGAAGCAGGCCGCGGCTTCCAGGGGCCGAGTGGAGCTGCCCCACGGAGGCTGACGGGAGCGCTCCGGATCTCTGCTACTGGGCGCAGACGCGGCCGCGGAGCGCGCGGGGACCCGCCGCATAACCACGGAGGCAGAGAGGAGCTCCGCAACGGATTTAAAAATGAATCTTTAGATTAATCGATGCATCGACGAACTATTTCCTAGATTAATCGATTGCAAAAATAGTCGTTTAACCCAGCCCTAATGCCAGCCTCAGTCACAAAGCGAAGACGTGATGTTCCTTCACAGATGTTTATTGGCATTACCAACACCACACTAAACACTGTAGAACAGTAGTAGGGTGACAGTAGCTCAGTTGGTAGAGCAGGTCGTCTTGGCGTAGCAGGCGTAAAACTGTCGTGTCCTTGGGCAAGACACTTCACCCACCTTGCCTAGTATGAAAGTTGTGAGAGTGAATGGTTGGTGGTGGTGGGAGGGGCCGATGGCGCAGATTGGCAGCCTCGCTTCCTTCAGTCTGGCCCAGGGCAGCTGTGGCTACAGTAGTAGCTTACCACCACCCAGTATGGAGAGAATGAATAATGCAATGTAAAGCGTCTTTGAGTGTCCTGAAAAGCGCTATATAAAACCAATGAATTATCATTATTATTATAATCACAAAACATAAAACACAAAACATAACAAATACCCAGTATATGCACATATTTACAAAGGAAAAATGAACATACCGCTTTGGCCTGCTTATGGCTAAGGCTTAGTCTTCTTTTCGTTCACATCTTGACTTTACAAACAGCTTTACACAGTGAGGTGATCTTCTGCCATCAGCTGTTCAGATGCGTACCTTTTGCTGACATGACATCACCCGGAAGTGAAACTCGTACTGTTAGAGCTATTTACTAGTCTTTGAGTATTTTTTGAATATTTTCTTGTTTACTTTTTGTTTGTGTTATTTCATATAGTGTTCATTTTGTTTAGATTTATTGTTTGTTTATTTTGCATGTTTGGTTTGGGTAATTAGCACATTATTTTCTGTTATGGTGCGTTCACACCGGACGCGTCGCGGGCGTCGTCGACGCTCGGGACGCCTAGAAGCTGACGCTTGTGACGCTTTAAACACGACGCTTGACACCAGGTGGTCACAAAGCTCGCGACGCGCGTCAGTTTATTGGCGCGCGGGAGGCTGATTTCTGTTTCCAGCTATGGCGGATCACATCAGGAGAGCGGCTTGGCTTTATTTGTTAAATAAAGTTAGACCGCGTCGTCGTCGGAAAAGTGGCTATTGGCTGGTCTGCTCCTCTCTGCTCTGACTGCAGCGGGGAGCGCTGTGCTAGACTGACCGCTTGTGAGTGCTTTGGGACGGGGGAGTGGCTCACGGCAGCACCCGCTGCTCATGGGCGACAGCAACAAGACGTCCTGTCACGTCTCCAGAGCACCAGAGAAGGTCGCTAGATTTGTCGCTAGTTGCTTTTGACAAAAAAACGTCGCCAATAGGCTTTGGAAAGTCGCCAGATTTAGCGAGAAAGTCGTCAAGTTAGCAACACTGGCTGGCCCGCATCGGGTGCTCGGATCACTCGTAGTGACGTAGCACCGGAGGGATCGTCTCTGATTGGTTGACGCCCAGCGGCGGCGCGTCAAAAGTTCAGTTTTCCCAACTCTCAAAAAGCAACGCTCACGACGCTCCTGACGCCGGGGACGCGCATCGTGGGCGTCGACGCTCGAAAAGCGACGCTCATGACGCTCATGACGCGCCGCCCCGCCGCCTGCCGCTCCACGACGCTCGTCCACCATAGACTTTGCATAGAAAAGCGCTGCTCACGACGCTTGCGACGCGTCCGGTGTGAATGCACCATTAGGCTTGCTTTTGTAGAGTTAATTGGTACCGCCTGCACTAGGAGGTTATTTAGGGAGGTTGCAGGTAGAGGATCAGTGTGCACCTGGGTGGGGCTATGTTTTTTTTTTTACCAGCGCGAGAGAAGCAGCAGGAAGTGATCGCTCCAATTGTTTGCTTGCCTTGGAGAATAAATCATGACAAACCTCACTGGAATTTTGTTGGATTATGATTTCTTTTGCCTGCGTAAACCACAACCCAGTGCACCAGTGGCAGTTTGAAGTTTGAGTTTTGATTTTTGATTTTTGTTGCATTTTAGACAAATAGCCACTACACGTACAGTTAAATACAATTTTCCCCTTTCGTATAAATAAATAAATACAAGTATAAATTTAAATGGACTGGTAAATGGACTACACTCGCATAGCGCTGTTTACCCTGCATGACAGAGCCCAAAGCACTTCACACTGCAATATCAGATTAACCCATTCACTCCATACTGGGTGGTGGTAAGCTACTACTGTAGCCACAGCTGTCCTGGGGCAGAGTGACGGAAGCGAGGCTGCCAATCTGCTCCATCGGCCCCTCCGACCACCACCAACCGTTCACTCTCACACTACATTCACACTTAGGCACGGTGGGTGAAGTGTCTTGCCCAAGGACACAACGACAGTTTCACGGGAGCGGGGATCAAACCACCAACCTTCCGGTTATAAGATGACCCGCTCTACCAACTGAGCTACTGTCACCCTAATGAAAATACTTCAGTTAATATGCAAAACAAACAATATTTACCGTGACCTTTTATAAATACAGCATACAAATAAACGCAGTATAAAATCCCATACAGTGCAACACCGCCACCTATTGGATTTTCAATGACATTTCATGCACTCATAACACCATCAGTTATAGTATCTAATAATATCAGTTGTTACTAGGTAGAACTTTCAGACTTAGAAGAAAACGAAATGTTTTTGTTTTTTTTTTTTTTTTTTTCCCTTGTCCTGTTCAGCAGCTGGGGCGTGCAATATTGTATGATTGCAGCCTTTTACTATCTGAACAGATTTTAATCGCAGCAGGACGAGACTGAATCTCCTCCTGCTGCTGCCTTTATTTAAAACTGGCGTCCAGCATGGCTGAGGACTGGACCGGGACGGAAACGCTCAGAGAGCGAGAGACAGAAAGAGAGAGAGATAAAGAGGGGGAGAACGGGTGGGGTGGGGGGGGGGCACAACCTATGTACAAATTCACAACAAATGCAAAACAGTGTTGTCAACGCACCACATGCAACCAAGAACAATCCCAAACCCCCAATCTAGACAACACCAAAACAGAGCCGACAACCTTTAAAACGAACCAACGTTGACCCTTAGCGGCCAGGAGACCCTTCATAATTTTGACCCTGCGATGTAGTGCTGTGGATAATTGCACTGACAAGGACATCTCCCAGCCATGGAGGGTAGGCTACTATGAGGAGGGGAGAAGCCAGCTCTGTTGTGTGGCAGCAAAATGTGTTCCCTTAACAACAATAAGATTTCCAGTGGCTGAACTCTTAAAAGACCCGTCCACACTGTCATATCATACCCATAATGTTTTCAGAGGCAGTGTGTTTATTTGGAAGGCAAGTGGAAAGAAATTTCCTAATTCTTAATTCTGCTGACAGAAACAACAAACCAGCACAGTACTGGATAGTATGGGCCCTCAATCCATCCTTTATTTGTCCGCTCCCTGCCAGGCCACTGTTCTTGGTCTCCGCAACCGTTCTATGCACTGCATACAGACCCGTCTTGTTTGTACATAGTTCTGAAGCCCTCAAAAGTGTTCATTTAACTGGTAAAGGAAAGGGTCCGGGGGCGTGCTTTTCTGGTTACAGGAACACAGCCCACCAGTTTTGCAATGTTATTCATTTGGGAATCATTGAGGTTGTTGATTTGAGTTGTGCATCACTGGCCCACTACTCAGATAAACTCAATAACTGTCAAACAATATGAATGCATACAAAACAAGCTTTAAACTCGTTCATGTTAGATGATGCTGCATGTTTGATTTCTTTCTGTTTTAAATAGCTCTTAAGAAAGATGGTGCAGCATCCACCTCCACCCTGAACGAGGCACCCGACTCCTCCCAGAAACGCAAGACTTCACGTTCCTCTTCTGATGATTCAGTGGAATCCTCCTCCAGCAGTGAGAGTGAGTCTGAGTCGGAGTCTGACTCTGTCTCTCCCGACTCGTCTCCGGACAAAAAGAAGAACAAGAAGAAGACAGGGAAAGGGAAAAAGAAGGTGAAGAAGTCGAAGGAAAAGGAGATGAGCCCAAAGGCACGCCAGAGAGGTAAAAATAAATGCAGACATTGTTTCACTATGAGTGTCCCTGCCCATTACAAGCTAAACATCTCCTCCCATTGACATGAAAAACTATGTAAACATTGCCAGATCGTTCACGATGGGAGGAGGGGCAAAATTCAAAGTCAACAATGCAAAACAAAGATATTAAAAGGACAGTTCAGACACAATTACATTTTCCCCTATGGTTACCCCATGGAAATATGTATTTATTTATTGTCAGCCAATATCTTGATGATAGTCGTATCTGGTTATAGTGGGTAACTGTGGGGACACAAAGGACACTGTGTGCATAATATCGTGTGTGTGTGTGTGTGTGTGTGTGTGTGTGTGTGTGTGTGTGTGTGTGTGTGTGTGTGTGTGTCTATATGGATTGGCCGGACATTTGACCTGACTACATACCGACATTACATGGACCTTAGGGGATTATGAGGACTATGCCGATGTCCCTGTAATTCGGAGAGTGTATTTGCATTTGTGAGTGTCTAAAGAACAAAAATCCTCATTTTCTTTGAAAGTCCTTATGTACCACTTGACCTGATTTTCAGTGTATCCCAGTGTATAGAACAGCGTCCCCTAGTGTTAGTCCCTGAATTGCATCTTCTTACACATTTTTGATACACACGGTGCAAATTTAGCGGGCTCTTTTGTGATTGGCTGGTTTGAACTTGTGGGCGCGATCAACATGGCGTCGGATTCAAGCTCCGCCCACGCACGCTTTGGGTTCGTCCTCGCTTTAAAAATTAAATGCCCACTTGAAAGTCCGAATGGATATCCACATCTCTGGAGGAATAAATACACACAGGTAAGTTTTGAAACTTATTAATTGGCCAACTGTTTGTTTAAGAAAGATTTTGCAAGTAACAGCACCAACAACACTGTGTAAAGACGTGCAGAGAGAGCTGTGTCGAGAGCTGCGTAGAGAACGTTAGTCGCAACGTTAGCTAACGTTAGCTTCGGCTAACGTTAGCTCAGGCTGTAGTCAGGCTGTAGTTATCTGTTTATATTGACATATGGAAGCTGAGCTGAGGTCTGGAGAGTCTGTAGCTTTCAAGTAACACTGGGTTAAGATGTGTAGAGAGCTGTGTGGAGACGTTAGCTGACGTTAGCAACGTCGCTAACGCTAGCTAGCGTTAGCAACATCGCTAACGCTAGCTAGCGTTAGCAACGTCGCTAACGCTAGCTAGCGTCAGCTTTTTAAAAGATGAAACAAGCTGGGACTGTTTTCTTTTATTCTCTGTTGTTATCATTAACTAGTTAACTGCTTTTAGGAAACAGAAAATAATCAGATGTCAGAAGCAGTTCAGTAGCAACATGGTATGCCTTGCTTTTTACCTCACTGAGGGATCCAAGTGTTTTTTCTTACATGTTAAAAGGTGCTGAGCGTGTTTCTTCCAGCTTTTTGAATCTACTATTAGTTTAATACCTGCAGCATCAGACAGCAGTAGGATCCATATTTGTGTTTCTAAAGAGAAAAAAGCTTCTGTATTTACATAGAACAACAATAACTTCAATAATAAAGTTTACCCTTACACTATATTGTATTATTGAGAAAGGGACAATCAGGATCCAAAAACAGGTTAAAAGGTGGTGAGCGTGTTTGATTTTTTGCTATAGATGAAGTTTTAGTCTGTTAATACATATTACAAATATTGCATGCTTACAGCAGCACTCTCCAGCAACCAGTCTGTCTGAAAAGATGAAATGCCATCACTTTAATGGTTGAATGAAGAAAATGTTTCATGTTCCACATCTGGAAGGAGTTTTAGAAACTAATATTGTGGTTGATTTTTTTATGCTGTGAGTTAGCACAATATGTTTTGTTAAAGCTTAAGGTGCGTTCACACCGGACGCGTTGCAAGCGTCACGGGCGTCACTGACGCCTCAAAGTTGACGCATGTGAAGTGTGGAATTCAACGCGTGTTCAAATTACACACGACGCTTTCAACGCTCGCGACGCGCGGCAGCTCACTGGCGGGAGTGGGAGGAGCTTGTGTCCTGTCTTCATGTTGACAATTGCGGAATCGGTGCCGAAATCGACCTGCTAAAGCTGATTTCACTTTAGCTCTAAACTCTTCAAATGTATAACTTTATCGAGATTTTTTTTTAAATTAGGCGACAAAGTGGTCGTTTAGAGCCCGAGTGTGTCGTTTGTTTGCCTGAATACCAGCTGTTTATGATTTTCTTCGGACGAATTCGGTGAAATGTGAGCCAGCCGCAGTGAGCGGCTCCAGCACGGAGGTGTCAGAGAAGCAGGAGAGAAGCAGAGCACACACGAACCCTGGACCCGCCACGGGGGCCCCCCGCCACGGCGCCGTGGCGGGCTGTTCCCCCGACCCAGCGGCCCAGCCTCCAGACCCGGTCGGGCTTTGGCGGCGGGCGATGCGGATCGCACCGTCGGCCGCCCCCGCTTCTCCGACCGGCTCCCCGGCGACCCGCAGCAGGACCGAGATGCGCGGTCTCACCCAGCGGTCCTACGGAGCGGGCCCGCCGCTGGGGTGGCGCGCTGCACCGAGGGGCCCGGGGGTCTGCCGCTGGACCTCCGGGACCGACTCGGTGCGACGTCCGGAGGGTGTGGGAAACTCTGCGCTGGCCGGCGGGACCGACTCGGTGCGACGTCCGGAGGTCCCGGAGGTCTGGCGGCGGACCCCCGGGCCCCCCGGTGCAGCGCGCCACCCCAGCGGCGGGCCTGCCGGCCAGCGCAGAGTTTCCCACACTCTCCGGGCCGGACCCAGATTGCGGGGCCAGCGTGAGGATGAGGTTAGCTTTCAGCAGTACCTCCGCCTCTCCCGGGCCCAGTTTGACGAGCTTCTGGCCCGCATCAGCGCTCAGAGTGCTCGTCTGTGATTGGATGACGCGTGCGTTGACGCTTCCAAAGTTCAATTTTCCCAACTTCAGGCGTTGACGCCTGCAACGCGCGACGCGCGTCGCCAACGCTCGGAAAGCGACGCTCGAAAAGCGTCTGACACGCGTTAGGTGTGTTGAAGCTCGTCCACCATAGACTTTGAATGTAAAAGCGACGCCCGTGACGCTTGCAACGCATCCGGTGTGAACGCACCTTTAGAGTCAAAATTAATTTGAGTCTCTGGTCCAATTCTGCTTTACATTACAACAAACATTGTCTTGCTCTGTTTAAAGTGTAATTCATATGCATACTCTCACCTGACCATCTCTGGTCTCAAAAAAAGTGTTATACTTAATATTGGTCCTTTTGCATGTGGAATGAATAATTGTCGTTGGTAACACATAGATTTCTGAAGGAACAATAAATACAATGTGCACAGACTCTCGTGAGACAGGTTAGTTTGACCCTACTGATGAGGTGTTGTTACAATAGTAATTCTGCTCAGTGAAGCCAGCCACTGGATTCTATCCGTACCTTTTAAGTATGTTACTGGCTTGCACAGCTAAAGATTTCCGTGCTTTGATAATACTTGTCTCTACAGATAAACATGATAACTTGACTGAGTCATTTTCCTTGACAATTCAGGGTTATGATGCAGTGGAGTTAAAATGCAATGGCGAAGACGCATAAATCAAAAGGAGGATGCAAAATTTTGCGTTACTGCTGGAAGGGACAAAGTGGGGCTTGACATCCAATACATCAATGCCTTCAAAGGTATGTTGAATCTTGGTAATGTTTGCAGTTAAACTTGAATGTGTGGCCTGACTTTACTCTTGACTTTATTTCTCTTGTACTTTGAAATTTACAAACTGTCCAGAGTGGCTCACAGGAGCATTTTCTTCTTATTGTGCGTCTCTTTCATGCATTGTCTGCTATAGATGACCAGTGACAGAAGTCAGACTGAAATGATTATGAGCGCCGTGAGCCAGACGAGGCCAGTGCTTGACCGAGCCACCAGAGTTGAAAAGGTAAATTACATTTGGTTTTCCATTTAATGTCATCACTCGAGGCACAATATTATGCTTTCTAACATGGTCATTTTTGGAGTGTGTGTGTTTATTCACATGCATGTAGTGTGGATTATGCGGACAGTGGTATGTGAGGACAATCTCAATGGATGCTTTTCAAAGTGTGAGTCAGTATAGCTTCTGAGTGTGTGTGTGTGCATATTACACTGTGAACCGCCCAATTATGACTTAGGCGGACTGTAGTGTTTAGAGGTTCCTTCCTCTGGTGGGGGGATGGTAATGGAATCACTTTGGTCTGTATGAATACCTGGACAACCTGCATTTGATCTGTATGTTACTTTTATGTTCATGGTCAGTCTTGTTATCCATGTCAGGATGTGGACCCAGACACCAGGCATAATTATGTTACAAGAAAAGATCGTATTTAGAATGAATGCGTGCAAATTTGTCAGCTATAAAGGCGCAGCATCTCCCTGCAAAAAGCTTCTGGCCACCTCTTTCAGATAGAATGGGACCATTCTAGGACATGAACCATAAGAGATAAAGAAGAATCAGATTCATCAGTTACAACTAACTTCGAACATTATAGGTTTAGTCATCTGCAGGTTATTGTCTGTTGACAAAAAAACGCATGTAGAGTACATTTTCCTCACTTTGAAGAATTCTGAATCACAGCCACGATGAACCTAACTTAATGTCACACAGAGAACATCATGCTGTCAAACTGTAACTTTTGCAGGCTCTTGACGAGAAAACAAATCAAGAAATTCCCAAGACCACAAATTCCAAATCAGCAAATGGAACCGTTGAACAGGTATTTCCATGTGTCAGTGGAAGACAGATGTCTCTTGTATTTTGAATTTTACAAACTGTCCAGAGTGGCTCACAGGAGCATTTTCTTCTTATTGTGCGTCTCTTTCATGCATTGTCTGCTATAGATGACCAGTGACAGAAGTCAGACTGAAATGATTATGAGCGCCGTGAGCCAGACGAGGCCAGTGCTTGACCGAGCCACCAGAGTTGAAAAGGTAAATTACATTTGGTTTTCCATTTAATGTCATCACTCGAGGCACAATATTATGCTTTCTAACATGGTCATTTTTGGAGTGTGTGTGTTTATTCACATGCATGTAGTGTGGATTATGCGGACAGTGGTATGTGAGGACAATCTCAATGGATGCTTTTCAAAGTGTGAGTCAGTATAGCTTCTGAGTGTGTGTGTGTGCATATTACACTGTGAACCGCCCAAATATGACTTAGGCGGACTGTAGTGTTTAGAGGGTCCTTCCTCTGGTGGGGGGATGGTAATGGAATCACTTTGGTCTGTATGAATACCTGGACAACCTGCATTTGATCTGTATGTTACTTTAGGGTGCTTTCACACCTACCAGTCCGCTAGAGTGGTTCGGTTCAGACATAAATTATTCATAAATGTTGCAGCTGTCAACTAGTTCGGTTCACATTCACACCACTTGTTTTTGCAGATGAACTATCCACTATGACCCTCCTGCCCCTTGGTGGCGCTGTTCACATAATAGTGTGTTTTGCGTGGCGGAAGTGAACCCTGATTGACCAGCATGTGTGACGTGATGCGCCGCGCGGCTTGCTACGGAAGCCTCCGCTGACCAAAAAGCCTTCTCCACAACAGAGCGGACAGGACCGAGGCTGGTCAACGTTCACACCAGCAGCGGATCGCGCCGAGACCGCACCGAGACCGCACCGAGACCACCTCCTCGAGGAGGTCTCGGTGCGGTTCTTTGTCCCGGACCAAAACTAACTGGTCTGCTTTCACACCAGCACATACGAACCGAACCTGCAGGAATTGGGGACGCTAGTCCGCTTCAAGCGGACCAAATGCTGTAGGTCTGAAAGCACCCATGTTCATGGTCAGTGTTGTTATCCATGTCAGGATGTGGACCCAGACACCAGGCATAATTATGTTACAAGAAAAGATCGTATTTAGAATGAATGCGTGCAAATTTGTCAGCTATAAAGGCGCAGCATCTCCCTGCAAAAAGCTTCTGGCCACTTCTTTCAGATAGAATGGGACCATTCTAGGACATGAACCATAAGAGATAAAGAAGAATCAGATTCATCAGTTACAACTAACTTCGAACATTATAGGTTTAGTCATCTGCAGGTTATTGTCTGTTGACAAAAAAACGCATGTAGAGTACATTTTCCTCCCTTTGAAGAATTCTGAATCACAGCCACGATGAACCTAACTTAATGTCACACAGAGAACATCATGCTGTCAAACTGTTTGTAACTTTTGCAGGCTCTTGAAGAGAAAACAAATCAAGAAATTCCCAAGACCACAAATTCCAAATCAGCAAATGGAACCGTTGAACAGGTATTTCCATGTGTCAGTGGAAGACAGATTTCTCTTGTACTTTGAAATTTACAAACTGTCCAGAGTGGCTCACAGGAGCATTTTCTTCTTATTGTGCGTCTCTTTCATGCATTGTCTGCTATAGATGACCAGTGACAGAAGTCAGACTGAAATGATTATGAGCGCCGTGAGCCAGACGAGGCCAGTGCTTGACCGAGCCACCAGAGTTGAAAAGGTAAATTACATTTGGTTTTCCATTTAATGTCATCACTCGAGGCACAATATTATGCTTTCTAACATGGTCATTTTTGGAGTGTGTGTGTTTATTCACATGCATGTAGTGTGGATTATGCGGACAGTGGTATGTGAGGACAATCTCAATGGATGCTTTTCAAAGTGTGAGTCAGTATAGCTTCTGAGTGTGTGTGTGTGCATATTACACTGTGAACCGCCCAATTATGACTTAGGCGGACTGTAGTGTTTAGAGGGTCCTTCCTCTGGTGGGGGGATGGTAATGGAATCACTTCGGCTTGGACAACCTGCATTTGATCTGTATGCAAGTTAAATGTTTACGGTCAGTGTGGTTAGACACTTGCCAGGCTGTGGACCCAGACACCAGTCATTATTATTATTATTATTATTATTATTATTAAAAGATGCTGTTTAGAATGAATCGGTGCAAATTCATCAACGATAAAGGCGCAGCTTCTCCTTGCAACAAGCTGCCAGCCACCTCTTTCAGATAGAATGGGACCATTCTACCAAAATGATTGTTAGATATAAAGAAAGAATCAAATATCAAATTCTTCACTTACGATTACCCTACAATATTGTAGTTTAGTGGTCTGCAGACTACAGTCAGTCGATAGAAATCACTTCTATAATGTATTTCCCTCTACCAAACATTCAGAATCACAGCCATGATGACCTTCTCATCATCTTACACAGAGAACATTTTCTTGAAATGAATTATAATATTGTTATGTCCTTTTTTACAGGATCTCGATGAGGAAATGCCTCAGGAAAGTCCCGAGACAACAAATTCCTCATCATCAAAAGAAGTTGTTGAACAGGTGTGTCTTAATGGAAGAAAGATTGTTATCTTGGACTTTACATCTTGCCAAACTCTCCAGAGAGGTTCACAACAATGTTTTGCCACCATTACTTTGTATTAACAGCAGAATGTTTCTTGGTCCAAACTTCAGACATCCTCCTGACTGTTAAGATTCTCTGTATTTTTAATGTATTGCTGTTCCATGCACTATCTGCTACAGGTGACAAGTGAGAAAAGCCAGATTGAGAGGACTGTGAGTGGCCTGAATCAGACAAGTCCAGTGTTGGATGTCCTCCCTGTGTTTGGACAGGTAGGTTAAACCCAGGGTGCCAATCAATGCCGGTGCAGTGTGAGTGCACTGCACTTACATGGATAGTGGAAAGGAAGGACGACCCCACCAGAAGCATAAGGCCTCAATCACACATACGCGGTCACTGCGCGGGCGCGGGGCGGACGCGTAGACCGCGCAGGCGCTGGAGCGGCGTACTCAGGCGTCCCTTTCTCACCAGCGCGGTCTGCGTGAGCGGGTTGTCGGCGGCAATGGGCTACTAGTGTAACATGTTTGAAGTAATTCCAGAGGCGTTTCGGGAGCGAAAGGATGTTTATTCCCAAGAGCAGGCATCTAGAAACGTGCATCAGCATCGGGAGTCAAAAACACACAACACAATGCGGCTTCCGTAGCTCCGGCATAGACTTATAGATATAGATCTCTAGATATATGTATCTACACACGCACGCTCCTCTCAACTGCGCCGAATAGTAAATTCAAACGGAACATATATCTGCATATATGACAACTCGGCCCTTTCTTCATTGTTTTCATTGGGACCCGCTCCAAGCTGCGTGGAAAAATAGACGGAGCAGAACACTGGTAAAAGCCTCTGGTGTAGACCAGTTTGTGAGCAAACATGAGCTCAATACATGCATAGAAAGCCCAGCTGACACGAGATGTGTGTTTATGCCATTGGTTTCAATGGGACACCGCGCACAACCCGCGCAGAAATATAGACTTGATTTCTATTTAGAAACCGCCGCGTGGATTTGAACGGGCCATGAACGTGTTCTCCGCGCGTGCAGTGTGAACCGACTGATCTGTCTGCATGCAGTTCTGACTTTTCCCCGCTGACACCGTGCAAACCCGGACAGATCCGCGCCCGCACAGCCGCGTATGTGTGATTGAGGCCTAAGAGATTGTAGGTCTTTGTAACATTGAAGTGTGTGTGAGTGTATTAAGCCATGAGCCACCCAAATGTGACTTGGAAGGACTGTAGTGTTTAGAGGGTCCTTCCTCTGGTGGGAATTTGACATCACTAGAAAAGACGGACCGTTTTCACGGGTATGAGAGGGGCTGCCTCTCTAAGCAGGAGAAAAATAAGGAAAGCTCAAACACAGGCACGAAGGAAAAACCCGCTTTGTGGATGTTTTTGATGAGTACATAACTATATATCAAGGCTGAAACATACAAAAGGTGAATTTTGAATGATACCGCCCCTTTAATGTCTCTTGAACCTTTACACTGTCTACAGTGTCCTTTTGCGCATATAATAAATACATTTCTCATCATTTCAGGATCAACAGTCTGATGTTACCCTTGATGATATCCAAGTTCACAGAGATTTCTACAGATTCCCAGTTCCCACCACACAGCTGGCCAAGGCTTCCAAACTGCTTTTGTCAATGCAAAAAGGATGTCTTTCTGGTCTGCAAGGGAAATCCCTGGATGAGATTGCACTTGAAGGTTTGTACAGAAATTAGTATTCCAAATAAATGTCTGTATTTAATGTGGAGTAATGCATCTGAATTTTACTAATACTTATTTCTAGGTGAAATTGCGTTAAGTGATGCTGAGGCCGAGGATAGTCAGAGGGAGTCAGATGACAACGGCACAACATTCACATCACACTGTGGAAATATCAAGCCTGTGGATGCTGCATCTGTTTCTGCATTAGCAGAGGAGGCTCATGACACTGAAGGTTTTGGTAAGTTACCTCACCACATAGTTACAGTTGTGATCATAAGCGTACATGCACTAAAGACCATGCAGATCAATAAAGTCTTGAGTTTCCAATAACTCCCATCACTAAAATATTCTATGATGAAATCATTAAAACACCTTCAATCACAAAATACAATAATGCAATTTCATCTCAACTAGGCAATTTTGGTAGCTGTCTACAAACTTCTGGTTGTATCTTTCACTACTCCTCATGACATAATTGGTACTGTTGAACAAAATGTTCAATTTTTTCACATAAATTAATTTGATTAGATTTAAGTCAGGGCTTAGGGGAAACGGGTCTCTTATCCTAATTTTAACCTGACTGAACCATTTCTTTACTGCTTTTGATGTGTGTTTGGAATCGTTTGCCGTTTTTCAATTCTTAGTATGAGTGCGTACCCATGTACTTAGCGAGAACACACTTGTTCGTCGTACTCAGGGCTGGCTCTGGGCATAGGTGAACTCGGCGGCCGCCTTGGGCACACTGTACAGGTGGTGGGGGGGGCATGTGGAAGAGTAGTTGGCGCATGGTGCGGTGCTCCGATGCTACGTGCGAGCACCGCACAGCAACACCCCCCCACCCACCACCCACCCCAATGAGGCCGCTCGTCTCAGGCTCATCTGGGGCGCATACTTAGGCATACAAGTCCGTCGCAAGTCTGTACTCGAAGTACAGACTTGTGACGAGGCTAGAACACAGTGGATTAATGTACAGCATACTTGATGACATCATTGTGTGTTCACAATGCCAATATCTCTTAGTTTTCATATCATTCATGCATTAGAATATTAATAAAACGCAACATAAGATGAGTGTTTATAGCGTGGCCAGTGATCAGGAAGTATTATTGAAGAGAGTAGCTGGTGTGGAACAAGTTAATATAGCAAATCGCAGCATTAAACATTGTAAAACATTAAAATGACAATACAGGATGAACTAGATTGTAGAAAAATGTGGCAAAATTGCTAACTATTCTGTCACATAAATGCTGCATATAATACAGTGTTACATTTACTTCTAGCCTGCCTGCCCTCCTATACAGCCTTTCAATTACTGTTTAACTACTTGGAGCTGAGCTCAGAAGAAAAGCAGGTGATCAGATATTTCTACAAATACAATTTTTTCACTGTATATTTTACTGCCTGTCATACCTGTGCGCCTTTTGTCATCCGTCTGCTCCGGTCTTCATGATGACTGATTTACATGAGTCTAATATACATTAGCTACACACATCATCAGCACCATTCAGTTCTCTCTTCAGTAAATACATCAATGTGTTCCACTAAGCAAAGAGAGATATTAATCATAAACAGATGTCTAACAAAGAAAGTAAGGAGTTTAAGGAAACTTTAACAAACTTCAACAGAACCTTCAAGAGCAAAAGCGAAAATAAGTTAGAAACATCAGGAAGGTTAAAAAAATGACACGTTTTAAAAAAAATTCTACAGTTCTTTCTTTTATTTACCAGGAACAACAACAACTATATGAACAGGTCAATGATAAGATGTCGATCATGGAGGTCATGTGACTCCAATCTTCAGTGTTGTCCAGGGAGAACACTGTTATATTGTTACAGATTCTGCTCCAGGAAAAAGCCCCTGGTTGGAGTGAGGAGCTTCGGTCTGGTTCCGGCAGAGTTCTGGACCTTCCTCAGTGTTGTGGATGAGCTGATGAACATCATCACAGAGTGATCCACTTTCAGACAGGAGCAGGTGGAGGAACCTGGAGCTTTGCTCTCCTGGCCATCGGGCATTTCTCCATCCTTCTGGAGTTGTTGATGGAGCCAGATCAAAATTCTTCCTCCTGCATAGCCACAGAAACATCTGTTACCTAAACAGAGAGTTTTCCCCTCCATCATACTGCAGAATGTTAGTGATGCCAAAGGGAGGTTTACTGATGTCTATATTAACAACCTGGGATGCGATGAGGCCTGGTCCTGCTCAGATCCCCCATGAACCAGCTGGTCCTGTCTCCACCAGCTGGGTTTCTGCTGGGTGGAGGTGGAGACTCATCCCTGCAGCACCAGGAGCCTTTATGACACCAGACTGACAACCTGTCGCAAAGAAAGCTCTATCTCAATGATCAGACACATAAACATGTACACAGTGCATTCTGACCATGATCAGATCATAATGTATCAGTCACAGGAAGCATCTGTGGTGTCATTCAAAGTAAAAAAAAAAAAAAAAACAAGTCAGATACCTTGGATTAAGCCTTCAAATTATGCCTATTTTATTCCTGGCTTGTTTGGCGTCACATCCAACCCTGAAGACTCTGAGGACAAAAAGAATCACACACTACCAACTCAATATGTTATTCATGCGTGCATTAATTCAAGCATTGAAAAACAAACCTCTCCATCCACATCTGGATGCAGATCACCTCTGGATCAGGTTCTGTTTCCTCAGTAATCCCTTGATTGAAATAGTTCATAGTTTTAGTTTGAATGCACAACATTTGCCAGTATAACCAGTAGAACACATTTAAACCACTGAGACTGAACTTTATGGTCAATGTTAACATTCACCTCCCATTTAAACATTCAAGTTCACTTAAACAGCTATAAACATGAACTTTTCCTTCAGCTGAGCAGATTTACTCTGAAACAGATTAAACTGGACGAAGACACCGTTGGATTCACACAAAACGATCCATATCTCCTGTGTAGCCATGGCGGAGAGTGATAGCCAGCTGCAGCCGTCATGAAGCAGCTGAGCGCCGGATAGCCTCAGACCCCCGGGTCACCTCGGTCCGCCGTTTGGTCCCCAGATGTCCGAAATTGTCGGAACAAATTTTTTAGTGAGCTTGATGTGGAGAGACTGACCCCATATCAACATTCTAAACAGCTACATTCTCGCCTAAAACACCGTTAAAACTATGTTCTGTTAAACAATAACGCTAATATTTCAGAATTTTTTTACTCACCGCTGTGTTCACTCCTCCGTCATGTCTTGCAAAATGCATTCTGGGTAATTTCACTTCTCAAGTCTACACAAGTCTGGTCCGATGCAGACTTGGTAAAGTGGGCGGAGTTAGTCCACATCGGGTATTTCATGCATACTTGGTTTGATGCGTACTTTGAATTGGAACAATACTTGGTCTCCAACTGATGACATTTCATGAGTCTGAGAGTACACAACTACAGAGAAGTACGCGTATTGAGAAGCGATCATTGTCTTGTTGAAACATACAACTGTGTCCAAGATCAACTTTTTGGCTAATAATTTTAGGTTTTCCTGGATAATATTGAATTAACCCTTTTACATGATTCCATTTACTGTAAAACACCAGTTCCACTGGCAGCAAAACAGCCCTAGGGCAATAATACAACCATCATCATGGTTGACGATAGGTTTAGTGTTCTTAGGTTTAAAGGCTTCACCTTTTTTCCTTCATATTTAGGGTCGTTGTAGCCAAACAGCACAATTTTTCTTTCATCTGACGACAGAATTTTCTTTCAGAAGCCATTTGTTTCTCCATGTGATCAGCAGCATATTTCAGTCGAGCCTTAAGATTCAGCTTCTCGAGAGTTTCTCTTTGCAGGGCTACCTCTTATTTCATGATAATCATAATCTCTCACAAGAAGTTCAGAAGGCATGCAACTAAAAACATTTTGTTTCACACGTTTTTACATCTTCAAAACTGATAGGTCAAGTTGCTGTGTATATTTTTGACCCAGCAGATTTTATCATATTTCCAGAAGACCTTTAATATGTCAGAACCAAAAAGCACAATTGCTTTTTGTCTCCAAGATGCATAAGATTCATTTTATTTTTTTTTAGAAACCATGTAACCATGAGGCAAGGAAAAAAACATAACAAATAGTGGATAATTAACTGCTTTTAAGAATGTTCAGTGTCCACAGATAAAATGTCATTTGTCACATAAAAAGTCACATTTGGTTTCTTTTTGTGACGGTGTTTTCTACTTTTTATGTCTTCCAGGAAACGATGCTGCTCAACAACGGGATTCCAGAAGAATAACAAAGAGAACATGGTCTAAGGCTGAAGTTGCTGCAGTAATGCGACATTTCAGAGATCACATATCTAAAGGAAAATTGGCCACCAAAAATGAATGCAGTCACTGCAAGCTGGTAGAAGACCCTGTGTTAGCCCAGAGAACAGTGCAAAATATCAGAGACTTTGTGAGAAATCGAGGAACAGCTGCAAAGAGGCAGCCACAGAAGCATAAGCTTTAAGTTCATTTGCAGTTATTCTCTTGTGTTGTAATTTTTCTGTTGCCTTAATATGTTTCGTAACAGCGAGTTGAGTGCACTTGCTTTTATTTATGTCTGCACACTTTTTCGTACTTTTCTTTGATTTTAGCTGTTGTATGTTTTAAGTTGTGTAGACAGATCTTTAAGTGCAATTTTACTTTTTTCGGATAATAAACCGACTGTTCCATTAATGTTGTGTGCAGTCAGGTCTGGTGTATAAGGTGGGTGTGTATTTATGCTAATGAGGTACTGACATCATTGTCCCTTTAAAGTCCCCATAGTGCTTTATTTTGGTTCTTATAAGTCACATATTTGTCAAGAAGAGAAATGTCTTCACAAACCACCATAATTTTAGGTAGGTGTGTATAGAGTTACGAAGCTCGTACCTGAAACCTAAAGTGACCTAAATTTTTTTCAGATTTTTTACAGCATTTTAATCCACCTCCCGTTGCTCTAGCACCTTGGGAAAGGGTAGCCGGCCTAAACCACCACCGGGCGGGTTTGGCGAAACTGTCCGTCTAGCCCTTATAAACCCGTATGTGTGTGTGTGTGTGTGTGTGTGTGCGTGCGTGTGAGCGTGCGTGCGTGTGTGTGTGTGTGTGTTTGCGTGCGTGCGTGCGTGTACACCTTTTAATGTGGATAAAACTAATTTTATGCTCTCTGTATTGCAGCCCTGAATCCGAAGCAGGCAGTGCTCAGGTATCAAAAAATACTAAAGGTATTCCGTAAAGGAGGGACCATGGGTGCTGCGTTCTCAACTGTTGGTGTAGATCGTAACACAGTGGTGGCCACTGCACCCATTGCTGAGCTTTTTATCGCTGCACCAAACAGGTACAAGGAGATCTTAGATGGGCACAAAACTGATCGTGTAAAACTAGCAGTGTTGGCTTCTGAGTGCTCTCTGGCAATTGAACAGGATTCTGCTATAAAGGAGAAAGTGAAAACACTTAAAAACAACAACAAGCTGCTGCCCCTCACCAAGAAGTGAGTTTGGGTCAGACAGAATCAGACAGCCACCTACTTCTGGTGTGTGTCTGCCCTAAAGAGAGAGTTCACCAGTTTACTTGAAATGTTAAATTGCGTATTTGAAAGAGCTTGTATTTTATTATATTTTCTATTTTATACTATCACAGACTGTTATTTGAAAATGTTTGTCAAGTTTACTTGAAAATTTAAAGATTGCATTTGTTTAAAATGTGTATTGTATTGTTTGGGACCAATAAAACTGGCATTTTGTATATCTTTGCTTCTGTGTCATTTTTAAATGCTTAACAAATGCTTTATAAAGCATAGATAGTCCTCACTTTAGATGGGCTCACAGAATATACTTAAATAATGGGTAACTAATGAGTAGTAACAGCATTAATAAGTTATTCATTGAGCAAGAATGAGTGTTTGTAAAACATATACTAACACAGTTGCTAACTCTTTATAAAGTATTAACATCTGAGGTTATCAATGAGCAACAAAGCATTTTTAACCGTGTTTACTAAGTGCTCAGTAATGCATAATACATGCCATACAGATCATGAATTCATGATTAATTAAGCATTTACTAATGCTCAATTAGTGCTGAAGTACTTATGAATGGGTTGCATTTAAAACATTTATAACTGTGTCTACTAATGCTTAGTAATGTATAAGTAATTATTTACAAATGATGAGTTAACGATGAAGTTAGCACTTTACTAATGTTTAAGTAATGCTTAATAATGTGTTAGTTGAACATTTAAAACTGTCTTTACAAATGCTTTCTAATGCATTACTAATGGTGAATTCATGATGAGTTCATGAGGAATTAAGGATTAACTAATGTGTAAATTATGCTTAACTAATGACTAACTAATGCTTAATAGCGTGTAGTTATTATAAAGTGTTACCAATAGTTTTTATAACGTCAAAACATAATGACCCTTTTTGAAGCAAGTACATGTATTGCGCGTGTGTTTTTAATAATTCTATAGGGGTTAAACACCGAATGGGGAGACTGTTTACACCATTGTTTTGAGCTCTAGGCTACTGGCTGTATCCTAAATAAGTGTATAAACGGACTAATCTGTCATGATTTGTATGCTACAATTGTGTAAAAATAAGTAAAAACGTGGTATTTTCTCCTCATGTTCCCCAGTGTGTGCTGTTGTGGAGAGAAGGAGATTTCTGGGTCTCTACCTGTTGCTGTACAGGCTCCGAAGACAAAGAAGGAGATTGTGGGTTCACCCTATAAATCTCAAAAGGAAGCAGCATGGTGTTTTTCATCATCTTGTTGCTGAACTGCGCCTGGACAGTGCCCGCCATCTCCGGTATTTCAGGATGGACGCTGCAAAGATGGAAGAACTGCTGTCCATTGTTGGCGCTGATATCACAACAATGACAACAAACTTCAGAGAGGCCATCAGTCCGCAACAGCGTCTTGCTGTTACACTTAGGTAATTAACATCATGATAATTATTGTTTTTAATATATTGTTATCACCCCAGTGCATAGAAAACAAAATGACACAGAGCAAATGGTTTTGTAATATTTATTATAAATGTTTGATTTCACAAACATGAAAACAAAAAATCAAAATATAGCAAATATAAAGATGTTATTGCAAAACTAACCTAAAGCTAAGTAAACAAAAAAAAAATTCTTTCACACAGCAAACCTTACATACACTAAACAATACAGTTACAAGCACTAACTAGCAGTCACAGATTTCTGTATGAGGGAGGAGATGTGGGGTCTTCTAGCTCCTGCATAAAGACGGCCTTCTCACACCTCCATGCTGTGACTGGGCTTGTTCTTGTGTCGGGGGATGGTGGTGCTGGGGCAGGGGGTTGGGGGGTTGCTGGGGCTGCGGGTGGGGGTGGGGGTAGGCAGTGAATGGAGATTGAGTGCTCAGGTAGGAGTGGGCAGGCCTTGTTTGAGCTGGCCTCCTTGAGGTTGTTGTCTGTCCCTGAAAAGATGGTTCCGTTTGTTGGGTTCTCTGTTGCTGCCAGGTGCTAGAAGTTGGTTGGGGTTGTAAAGACTTTGCCTCTTCCTCATAACGTTTTACCAGGTGGAGCAGTTCAATTTGAAATCGATGTTGAAGGTCAGGTGGAAAGGCATTTACCCTTGGGGTGATGCAAAGAAAGTAGTGACCCATGGCCTCCTCATGGGTGAGGACATGGAGGTGAGGGCTCACTTTTTCTGCTGTCAGTATTTCAAAGAGCTGCTGCTCCACTGATACAGCGTCTGAAGAGGATTCCTGGCCCCGCCGCCTCTTTCTTCCTCTCTGTGTGTCTGATGACAGTTGTTGCACTCTGGGGTGTGGTGGCGGGCTGGCTGACCGTATTGGTTGTGCTGTGGTTGTAGCAGACCTCTGACCATAATCACTATGAAATGGAGAGGAGGATCTCGGCATTGGGGTCGGTGTACCAGGCCTTGACCCTTGTAGTGATGCTGCCCCGGAGGATCTTTCCTTTTCCTCATCTCCAGCATCGATGGTGTCCTCTATCGGGCCCTCTGGCTGGAGAGTACTTCTTGTGCTAAAAAAAAAGCATTTTTTTTTTGTTAGTCAGTTTCTTTCACTGAAGAATGAAATGGGATTCGACAGTCTAAATATGTACAAAAAGTACCGACCTTCTGGGCTGCAAGTATGGATCTATGAAGGAGAAGAGATGTGATAATCTCCAGTCTTTCTGGCTGCCACCAGCAGATCCACTCGGAGTTTTTTTGCTCTTGTGCTTCACATAAGCTTCCCTTAACTGTTTCCACCTCTTCTTGCATTCATCAGCTGTGACACAGAAACAAACTAACATTAGTTACACAAAATTAAATTAACAAAAAGAATTGTATAGCATATTCATGTTATTAAAACATATTATTGAGGAATTTCTCTATTTTTTTTTTTTTTTATATTTCCACAGATTCCTAGCCTCTGGAGAAAGCTTTAGCAGCCTGGCCTACCAATTTCGCATGGGGAAGACCACAGTAGCGGAGTCTGTGCGCATGACGTGCCAGGCTATTCAAAACACTATGATGGCTGAGCAGTTCCCTAGGCTGACAGAGCAACGGTGGAGGGACACAGCTGGCAGATTCGGGAGGAAGTGGAACTTCCCCAACTGCATCGGGGCTATTGATGGAAAGCACATCACCACCACGGCTCCTTCACATTCTGGCAGTCTGTTTTTTAACTATAAAAAGACATTCTCCATCGTCCTACTTGCACTTGTAGACGCTGATTATCGTTTCATGAGCGTGCAAGTAGGGGATTTTGGCAGATCCAGTGATGGAGGCACCTATGCTAACTCAGAGTTGGGGAGAGGTATGGAGGCCAAAACTCTGAGTGTGCCTGCAGACAGTCCTCTGCCAGGGTCTGGACACCTAGGTCCTCTTCCATTCACCATGGTTGGCAATGTTGCTTTCCCTCTCAAGCCCTACCTGATGCAGCCATTTCCGGGTCAGCGGCTTCCAAGATGGAGGAGGGTGTTTAACTAAAGGCTGTCCTGGGCCAGAATGGTGGTGGAGTCTGCATTTGGCATCCTAGCAGCAAGGTGGCGGGTGTTCTACACTAGAATCAACTTAAAGCCTGAAACTGTTGACAGTGTTGTGTTGGCTGCCTGCATCCTACACAATTTCCTCTGCAACCCTTCAGATAACCAGAGGTGGTTGAGGGATGCAGAGGACAGAAGGGAACACCTTGCTGATGCCAGAAACATGGGCGGAAACCATGGAAGAAGAGAGGCCTATGAAGTTCGGGAGAAATTCAGTGCCTTTTTTAACTCTGCAGAGGGAAGTGTTCCCTGGCAGAACCGCATGGTGTAACATCAAAACATGCTATGGACACCCAAAATGAATGTCTGTCAGGCAAAAAAACAAAACAAATAACACAGTGGTCTGTGTAAAAAAAACATTCGTTTTTGACTACAACTTTGAGGACCAAATGAACCTTTTTGGACTATGCTATGGACACTTTTTGTACATATTGGTTTGTTTTTAATTTTGTTTGTGTGTGTGCATATTATTGGAATTTCTTGTTTTGTATATTTTGTGAAACAATTTTCTGTAAATAAATTGTATTCTACATTCTTTGTCATTCATTCTTCATACCCATTATCATTGAACAATATTTTTATGACATGGAATTACATTAACCCTTTATAGGCTAAGGATAGTATTTATAATCATAATTCGCCTAACCATTTTTTTTTGCTTAAGCCATTAACAACATATTTTAAGAGATATCAACATGAAATTGTTCTCCTTTTTACAAAACTAACTCTTCTTCTTAAATCTAGCTTTCTTTTCTCAGTGCTACAAATTATAAAAGTGAAAGACCAGCTTAAACAACAGGAAAATAAAGAAACGAAAATGCTTTTTAGCTCTTTTTACTGTAGTAAAACAAAATAAAAGCAGTCTGAGCAGCTCAAAAGCACAATACATTTCAAATTTGAACAATAATGAACACATGTACAAAAAATAATGGACAATGGACAATTTGTTTGCCTTTTACAGTCTTCTTTGTAAAGAAAATATCAGGCGTTTTTGAGGCAAAATATGATTATGATTATGATTATGATTTGGAATGCCTATAAGATAAAAAACTGAAGTGCTCATACCTTAAATGTGCCTCATTTGATAAAGAACAAACACCTTTTTAACTCAGATTTTTTTTTCTGTTTTTGATTTTTATACATCATTACCTATACAACATACATAAATTCATCTTGGGCCCAGCAGCAGCTATGGCAATTCTTACACACAACATAACATTATTCAGAGAAAATGCATATTCAATAACACAGTGACTCCAACAAAAAGAAGGCAAACAAAGAGAGGGCAGAGGATCCACAGCTGAATGCCTCCCCTCTGCCCACATGCACACTGAGAAACAACAGGTGGATCCTTCACCTGAGGAAGGTAAGAAATTGAAAAAGATTTACATGCATTTGCATATTTAGATATTTACATACAATTCACAGAATTTCATTCACAAATTAGATTACACTTTATTCACATTAGATTCATAAATATTTTGGATTCCAGTAAATGAACAGATGATCTATATACACTGTACAAATTGGATGCTACCACACGCAATGACACCCCCCCTCCCTTTCACTGCTCAGGTTCGTCCGACTTGTGGTACATACGGAAACAGTTCCTGTCCAGCTGCAGGCACAGTCCCACTCTGCACTCCTCACACTGCCAGGGAGTGCTGCGCTTACAGAGCACACACTGGCGCCGACCCATGCTGGCTTTTTTGTCTTTTGACAGTCCTGTGCTGGTGGGGACTGGAAAATGTTGGGCAGAGACCTTGGGCTTTGGTGGCCTTGACTTCAGGGGGACTCCAAGGAGATTTGATGCCAGCTCCTCCTGAAAGTCCTGTCGTGAGAGCGGTCTCTCGTGGCGGATGGTGGACAGCTCCTTGGCCATGATGTAGCTGTTGGTCACAGCAATGTCCAACAGGTGCTGGAAAACGGTCATGTACCAGCGTCGCGTTTTCCTGTGGACAGAGTTGGTGCCCAACATCTGGTCTGAGGTGTCCACACCTCCCATATAGCGGTTATACTCTCCAACCGCTGTAGGTCTGGGGATGGGGACCTTCTCATAGGTCGCATCTTCCTTCTTCCTCCACCGCATCACTGTCTCACCACTGAAAACACCATGGACATTGGTGCACATGGAAACCTCCCTCGTATCCATCCACTTCACATAAAGAAGGTCCCTATCCCTCAACCAGCGAATGGTGCCGCGGGGTGAGTGCTTGGTCAGAGCGTTTTCCTCTGTTTTAGGAACTCCAACTCGTCCCTGCCTGTAAGTCCCACAGGCTCCAAATCCAAGCTGACCAAGATGTCGGAACAGCAGTGGGCTCGTGTAAAAGTTGTCACAGTAGACTATATACCCTGCACCCAGGTAAGCCCTGCTGACTAACGAGGCCACAACATCAAAGGAAAGTCCCTTTTCTGAGGGTTTAGACTTTCCTGAGTACAGCTGGAAGTCAACAGTGTAGCCATTGTTGTCAGCCAACACAAAAAACTTTAGGCCCCACTTCGTTGGCTTGTCCTTCATGTATTGCTTGAAAGACAGTCTTGCTTTTGTGGCGACCATTCGTTCATCCACTGCAATGTGCTGCCGTGGATGGTAGACAGCCATGCAGCGGGTCCGCACCATGTTGAGGAGAGGTTGGACACGATGGAGAGGGTCAAAATCCTCTGTTCCTCTGGCCAGTTCATTTCTGGCATCTTCAGCTGGGTCACTGATGTGGAAGCAGGACAGAATGTTCTTGAACCTGTCCCGGGACATTACTGTTGATGGAAAAGTCACTTCAAAAATGTTGTGTTTTCTCCACAGGTCAGTCAGCTTAGGAAAGTTGACAACACCCATGTAGAGAAGCAGGCCGATGAATTTTTTCAGTTCCTCAGTGTTGATGTCTGTCCACTTGAATTTTCTCCCACGAGCCAGGTGACGAGCAGCATTCAGGTTGGTGTTATGGCACAAAAGACGCAAAACCTCTGAATCAAAAAAGTTGGAGAAAATACTGAGCGGTGTGGGTGACCCAGTGTTCAGAGGGGGTTGCACCCCTGGTGTTCGCCTCGGGGCAAACCTTAGTTGTGGTGGAGCCACATCAGGATCCTCTACAGACCTCCATGCACCCAGACTGTGAGGTGACCTGCTTCGGGCGGTAACACCCCGTGATCTGCCTGCCCTTCTCCTGGGACGGCCGCGAAGCAGCTCAGGAGATGGACTCCTCCTAGAGGAAACAAAATACCACATAATTTAGACAAAAATAATTACAATAACAAGCTTAGAAAAAAATGCAAACACATAGTGTAGCTGATGTGGTTTTATATTATTTCGAGTGGACTTACTGGGAAGATGCTGGTGAACTGGCTTCACACCGAGCTTCATTCTCCTCCTCACCATCACCATCACCCTGCTCTTCTATCAGCCGCCGCTGTGGTTTTGGCACACGTGCCGACCTCCTGAGATCAGGATTCTCCTCTGACCTGCTGCCTCCAGAGACATGGCCCTGAAGCCTGGAGCCACTGTGCAGCACCTGGCTGGATGAGCCCTCCCCAGAATTCCCTCTAAAATGGGAAAAAAAAGACATAACTTTTGAACTGTGCAATAGATTTTTAGAAAAAAAAAAAAAAAAAAAAAAAAACCTAATTACTAAAAACTACTATGAACTGTTCAATGTAATGGACAGAAATGCAAAAAACAGGATAAAAAAAATCTGGACTAACAGGAATGGTTTGTATTAGCATTGGGGGAAAAAGTGACAAAAGCCTTATTCTCAAAGCTCCATTGAAAAATATTTGATTCATTGTCTGCAAAGCTAAAAACATGGATTCAACAGTTGCCCAGCTCTATATAGCTTTTGTTACTACCTGTGCAAAAACATAAAAAATATTTCTAATGCAGTACAAAAGGAAGTAAACCGGCTTGCAACTTTGCGCACTCAGGGTAAAAAAACGCAGTATCTGAAAGCGAGTTACTTTTTTTTTTCTCTCACAAACAACAAAAAACACCAGTCTAACTTCTTATAGCGCTATACAGAGAATACTAAAACATACAGGCTTACTCTGTTGGCTAATATTTACTTTGGAGAATGCATATTTATCACATGAAACCACTTACTTGGTACCAGATCGGGGTGCGAGCGCGGCTTCCTCCCCGACCGGCAACACACTCCTCTCCCTCGGGCTGCGCTCCACCGTGAAGTCCGTGCCTTCCGTTAGCCAGCGTGGTGGTCTGCGCTCACGCTTAGCTTCCCTGGCCATCTCTTCAAAAACACCGACCTTCCCTTACTAAAAATGTGGTAAATTTATTGCAAATTATCTCCTTTTTCTCTGCTCCTTCCCGTTTGTTGTCTGGGGACAGACTGACGCGCTATTGCAACAGCTGCGGCGATTCTCGACCGTGATTGGTTAGCATTTTAAATTCAAAAGGAACGTTACCGTAATGATTGGCTTGTTTATTTAGAGAGCCCCACCCCTCTGTGTGAAGCCACATGTGGAATTTTTTTAAATGCGCATTTGGTTGCTGAGTTACGGGAAGGAGAACTGCGCAGGCGCTAAACTGTCGCCGACGACAGCAGCCGCCGCCAGAGGGTTAACTAGAAAATGCTGCAATCAAACTTTCATTACACAATCAAAAACACACAACAATATTGAGTAGCTGCTAAAACCTGAAAGTTGAAGTTATATTGTAAGAAAGGGGTAGAATTACTAACTATTTTTTAATTTTTTTGGACAACTGCACAGCCATACAGTCAAAAATAAATCGAGGTGGCCTTAATGTAATTACAGTAACAGTAGCCTTTATAAACTGCCGTCACTGCTGTGAGAAGTGTTACAAATGGATTGTTATTTTAGCTAATTCTACAGAAAAAAATGTAATAATTGTACATAAGCCAAATATTAGTGTATAAGCAGCAATAACTAACTATATTGTAGGTTTTTCTACCTACATTTGGTGCTATAATGTTTTTGGAGATCATTCTGAGTGGAAAACTTTCCCTGGGCAGTGCTAATGGCTATGGGGGAGGGGAACATGTTGTCCCAGGGCTGTGTTGGCCCTTTCAAGGTAGCAACATTAAACAGAGTGTTAATTCATTTAATTAATCTATGCTACAGAAGGCATATATTCAGTGGAAGACTACTAAAACACATGATATAGATGACATAATACTTATGTGATGCTGCAAGGGCTGTCCCAACAGCCTCCCAAATTGTGTCTCTTTTTGTTATGTCTTTGTATGATCTGTTCTGTGGATCATACAGTTCCTTGTGTTTCTCCACTTCATAGACTAACCTGTTATCGTCCATTTTCTCCAATGTACTGGCTGAAATACAATGACCAATTAGCAGGTTTGGTAGCTACCCCTGTCTCTACCTCTGCCAGTATGGAGTGTGTGTTTTGGTGACCTGTGGCTCCTCCCACCTACCATCCTCCTGTACTTTTTTTTTCTGGATCACGTGAATATCTGCCGCTGTGTGTGTGTGTGTGTGTGTGTGTGTGTGTGTGTGTGTGTGTGTGTGTGTGTGTTTGTTTGATTGGGTGCCTACGTGCGTCTGTTTGTTTGTCCATCTCTCTTGTGATTAAACCCAAGTGACAAATTATAGACGGGCGAGCAACACCGTCCGTAACTAATCGTCATTTAATTTATTTTATTTTGAAAATTGACTGGATTCTCTTGCCTTTTCTGTTTCCGATTTCCTGTCTGGTCCGATCTGCTTGATCCAGCTTGACATATGGCGCTGCTGGCGCTCGCGGCTCGCGTGAAAAATAGAACGAAGCGGAGCGGGCACTGCGGCGTGCCGCTGCGCGTTCGGTGCGGCCGGTCAGATAGGTTAACATAGGAGGCGATCAGAAGCGCAGTGCACTGCGCTACCGCGTCCAGTGCGTTCGGGCCATTAGGGTACCTAAGCAAGATGGCGATTTGACCCATCTAAGATGGCAATTTGACACCCAGCACAGCCAATCCTGTCCTGTTTTCTCTGACATCACGCCCTTACGCAAGTTAAGCCCCTCCCACAAGAACGTGCGACGAACGCCCCTCGACCAATCACGGTTAGAGCCTCAGGGGCTCTTCTGATTGGTCAAAGATACCTGGAGCTGTGGAGATTCCTTTTCAGCTCAGAACAGAGACAGATGGAAACGCTGCGCCCTCGCGGTAGTGCAATTATGCTCCACTCCTAAAGGATTATCAATGGATACTCTAACATTGAATCCAAAGAAAACACAGAAAAATTTGCATTGACTAGCAAAATCCTGCCTACAGCACCTTTATGGTTATTGATATTTCAGTTCATCTTTAATAGTTAAGAACATATAGTGAAGTTCTGTTAATAGGATTCTGTTTTTGGTCGCATGCATTTTCCCTTCCTGCCACTAGGTGTGCTGTTTGGGTGTTCAACCTTATTTTACACAGACAACAGAGAGGAAGAGGGACCCCTGAAGCGCAGCCTCTCTCTGCAAGTTAGAAAAAAGTGTGTCAGACGGCGAGACGGTGCCCCAAGGAGTTGTGACATGTTCTATGATATGATGCACCGTTTTTCAATAAAGGAGAAGGACTGAACAATCGTCTCTCTCTCTCTCTCTCTCTCTCTCTCTCTCTCTCTCTCTCGCTTGCTCTCGGCCAGTCTGTCCTCGCGTCAGTCAGAGCGGTGCGCTGTGTTTTTGTTTTTTCCCTTGGGTCCACAAAGAGGTGGTCCGGACCGCGGTCTGGATGTGGACTGCGGTCCGCCTATTGCGACCCCTGGTCCTATAGTTTGTGAACTGCTTTTTGTCACCACTTTTGAAGATGGGTTTAACTTTAGCTATTTTCATTTTGGATGGGAAGACACCACTTGTAAAAGAGAGATTACAAATGTATGCAAATAGAATTACAAAATTATCAATCGTGTTTTTGATCAAGGACATATCTAGGTCGAAACAATCATTTGATTTGATTTTTTTTTTTTTTTTTAAAGTTTGTAGAATTTTAATAATTTCAGAAGCTTGTGCGGGAGAGATAAATAGGGATTTCAAATTATTTGTAATACTTTGTTCATGACACATTACCGAGTTTGGAGGTTGTTTAATTTCATTGGCTAGATTGGGTCCAATATTCACAAAGAAGTTATTGAAGAAATCAGTTATTTCGTTAATATTATTTATATTTTGGTTATTTTCCATAAAATCTAGTAATATCTGGTACACATGCTGGACATGTAAATGGCTCCTCCAGGCACAGATCTTCTTTTTTGTACTTGCAGAAGGCAAATTCTCAAAAGACTCTGTGGAAGGTGTCACTGCAGATGCTCCCCATCTACTAGAAGAATGGCAGCATTTTGGTCAATGTAAGACTTTAAAGTTAGAAATGCAAAAAAATGGAAATGACAAAGTTCTTACCCGGCCTGTGCTGAGGGCTCGATATTCAAGCATTTTGATAAATGCTTGTTGGGCTGGCCAACTTCATCTTTATTTACCTTAATCTCTATCATTAGCTGAGTTTATGAGTGTACATACTTTAACACTTAAACTTCTATGCAGCTACCAGATCCCTGATCAAATCGAGTTAAAGTTTTCTGCAGTAGTAAGTAAAATATGTGGTCCTGCAGGGCATCTATAGAAGTCTGCCCTGGATGCTGCCCGGGAGGTAAACAGAAGCACTGGCTTCGTCAGGGCAGATCTGAACCCACCCCCCACTGACCCCCACCCCCTAGAATACTCTGTAGCGAATAGCAATGTATGAACAGTCAGAATGGCTCTTTGCATGGTTTTAAATGTAATGGGTGATGGTCAAACAGTCGGATCAACAGCTGCCAAAATTTTCATCTGGATCACACTGTAGGCATGAAAATGTCTTTGAAAACCTTGTTTCCCACCTCTGTAAAACAAACTTGGTTGTTGGAGTGTTTGTCATCTGCCCAAGAAGTATGATGGACTTTATGAGGCCAAACTGGGGTTCACCATCAGGGTCATAAGAGAGGAACACTGTCATCCCTGATCTGTATTTTGTGTCCCTGAATGTCACCCAAGATGGCACAAGAATCTCGCTGAAGGCAGGGGAATGTGAAAGATCTTTTGGATTTCTTTAAATCCATCAATGGTTTAAAAAAAGATGCTTGGTCCTGGGCCAACCTCTGTATTGTGACTCAACACAGTGCCAGAGTGAGTGTTATAACAAAGTTGCGTCTGATGGATGCAACAGAGTGTTCAAGACGAGTTTTATCTCGTAAGGCCCTACTTCTTCTAAAATGTCATGCATAATGTTGGGTGGAACATTGTCAGTGATATGCTAAAAAGAGAGGTTGTTTAGCTCGCTGTTTCTCTTCAACCCTGTGTCTGAAATGCTTGCAAGTTGTAGATCTGCCTGATGGGTGTAAGCATTATGCAGTTTTGCTGGATCTTCCAATGTCTGCACTTTGCACCACCGGCACATATGGTTAGCTGAAAAACTTTCAGAGTAACCAAGGATGGCATTTAAACCCAAGTTTTCACCGACTACTTGCAGAACAGAGAACTTCACAACACCTTGAAATGTAGGGTCTGAAGAGGGAGGCCTTCTCTCTCTAGCTGGAGCTCTTCAACAAAGGGGTGCAGGACAGCATCAAGGCCATATCTTTTGGCATCATCATCTGACTTGTATACTGCAAACAGGAAGTGTGACCTTAAATCCGGAGAGCAGATCTGGTAGTAGGCTCTTGATTTGAAAGTAAATAAAACCTACCCTGTGTGTTCCAGTCTTCGATCCAAGGGGGTTGACTGTTTCACAGTCATCATTGTAAAGAACAAGTGGGATAGAAGTCTCTTTCAGGAAGAGTGGGTGTGTTTTGCAGGAGTCCCCAACAAAGACATCCTTGGGAACTAGACTAGAGGTCTGTTCAACAAAGAAATAAATGCCAGACCAGGTTTGTGAAGGAACAGACCTCAAATGAGCCAAGAACATAGCTACTGGATCTCTAATACCCTCTGGCTCAATCTCATCCCACTCTTTAACTTCCCCTGCCAGCTGGTCTTCAGCATTAATGAATTCTGGCTGGACTGGCTCTTGAGCAAGAACAGGAAGCACCTCCTCAACATTTCCATGCTGCTGTAAGTGTCTTCTAAATGACTGCATGAAGCTAAATGTTCTACCACAGCCAAGTTCACAACACTGAAAGTAGTTTGCAGATTAACATGATGTACTGCATGTAAATTAATAAAAAGACTTTTCACATCCCCAGGAATGCGAGTTTTACATCTAAAGCAAGCATATCCCATGACTTGTGTATACTCTAAACTAAAAAGACAAGCGGTCAAAAGAGTAAAGGTGTCTGTTGATCACTTTGTCTTGATTATAATTTAGGATGTGGTGACTATTTACGCAACCTTATAACTTACAAATGCATTATGTTTTTAATGAACTTGAGCCTGGTGCCTATTCTTAGAATCAAGGTGGCGATGGTGGGAATATCAAGGTAGCCAAAGCTCTCTTCATCAGTTGCCTCCTCTGGAACACAGAAAAAAAAAAACATTGAAATCACCACAACAAAATCTTTTTAGTGCTTTGTGTTCCTTGCTATTCATGACTTGCACCTGGTTTCATTATATAATCTGACTCTGTTATGATATGGTGTTTCAAAAATTCTGTTTTATTGTACACAATTCACCGCAGTAGAACTATTGTAAATTGTTCAAATTAAAATGACAACATTTTAGACATCCCAGATTTCACTTTAAGATGTTTTTTTATTCTGTAGTTTTAATTTTGAAATTTAACCAAACTATTCAAACAGAAATTATGCACACAGTGGCAAAAAAAAAAAAAAAAATTGAGGATCTGACACTGAATTTCACAATGAGGTCAATTGAGTATCTCTCTGGTACAACACTTAAAATATTTTCTTCCTTAAAATTAATATAGGAAAACAGTGGTAGCTTAAAGAGCAACTAACCCCCAAATCACTTTTTTTTTGCTGATAAACTGTACAAATGCATGTCTTATATTGTTGTCTACTCGTTTCTGACATTACTTTTACAATTTAGTGCAAAGTTGTTTAAAATCTTATTTTTGTGACAAAAACCGTCTTACTACCGCCCCAAGTGGTTTAACTGCAGTTACTACATTTGAATTTCGTGATTGGCTGGATAACGGCATCCAGCTTACGTATCGCCCACGCCCCTGCATCCATCATACGTCATCGAGTACAGCCCTATATAAGCAGATGCCTCCCTTACAACCGGCCTGTTGGAGTTGGACGAGAGCGAGCGATATCTGTCAGAGCGATTATAAGGTGAACATAGTTTTAGCATTAGCATCATTTTAGTAATGGGGAGGAGGAGGAGTTGTAGTGTAGCGGGATGCCATAGTACCGCTGGGTTACATGCCTTTCCCGAGGACTTAGAGTTTAGGCGCCAGTGGTTGCGAGCAATTGGCGTTGGGGAGGATAGCAAACTGCCGGTTCGTGCTGGCGTTTGCGATCTACATTTTTCTCAGGATTCCTTCTCCAACTTCAGCGAGGTTCATTTGGGCTATACTAAGCTACTTCATTTGACTGCTGAGGCAGTCCCCACCCTGGCTCTCGATCAACCAAGGGCACCGTCACCGATGGAGGTTGGCCCGGCCGCCCACATCCAGCAGCCTGTCTCTGTGCCTCCACCACCGGTACTAACACGGCCCCCCGGAGGTGCTGCCCCGATCCAGCAGCCGATCCCTGTGCGCTCTCTGGTACTGGCACCCCGCCATCCCGGAGTTGCTTTGCGCCATTTGGAGGTGAGTGCGTAAAATCTTGATTAGTATTTGGTCTATTTCTTTTTGCTATGACTATTTTGTGGAATTTCATGGTCAAATATGCAAAGTTCAGTCAATATGTCAGAGTTGTTTTAACGTAATAGCCGACTGCATGGAGTTGGAAGTGTAACATTTATTCATGTTCATACAGCTGCCTTATTGCCGTGTCCCGCTAAAAATTCTGTTGTGCGCGCTTTTTGGCTGTGATAATATTGGCGCGCTGCACACTGAGCAAAGAGCTGCACAGCTCAGGCAAATTCAGGTGTCATATTGGCTTGTGGGTGAACTGACTGTATTGTGTGTTGTGCAAAACTTTTAATACTCTTTCCATAGCGTGCAAGCTAGTCATTATTATTTATCCGACACCAAAACCACAGCTGTCGCGCTTATTACCCTTCCCGTAACGCGTAAAACAATGTTGGGCTTATTTTTTATCTCCCATTTACCTGTAATGTACGTGATGTGTTTGCTAAAGACTACTTGTTAACCTGGACAAAAACTTCAACTGTATGGGTCACTAGCCAAAAGAAGACAGCCCTCAAAGGTGCAGAAAGTCAGGACAGGTCCAATAATCTAAGACACTGAGGTGAAAATAATCCAAATCCGCATGTCCAAATCATGCAACATCATCCAGGAACATATGCTCCATTAACATCTTTTTATAGGCTTCATGCCTGTGTAAAAGAAGCAAAATGAAACTTTGGGACTCAGTTTTTTTTACATTTTTTTATTATAAATTATAGTGACACCAAAAGAGAACTGACCTTCTTTGTTTTTTTCTAATTGACTATTACTATGTTTTCAGCCAAAACCGACCAGAGAAATTGGCTGTCAGACCGATGCAGTCCTCACCATGCATGAAGGTGTCCAGGCTGACTTGAAACCTGCCAGGAGGAGTAAAGGTAATTCTTTTTAGCATTTTCTAGCTTATATATAATTGTTAAATTGCTTGCACTTGTTGTAAATGATAAAAATGCTATGCATAACATTTAGTTGCACTTCATACAGCCCTCCAGGCCAGAGCTCCTCACAAGGCTGTGGCCTGTGATACAGGGACCTTGATGGAGGCCCAGTTTCCCGAACATCCCCAGGCAACCTCCACACCTCTAAAGAGAAAGAGATGTGAGGTGTCTGTAGCCTCTGACCCCAGCTTCCATCTGGATGAAAGTGTGAGCTCTGTGGACTGTACGAGGTATAAAAGAGGCTATTTAAACATAAATATATATTGTATTTTTTTCTAATAAATATTGGGTGGTTATTAAAAGCTGTCTATTTTGAAAGCCTACTTTTTTTATATTTGCTATATAGGCCTTCCGTACAACTCCCTCCTTACAAGGAGAAGAAGTACATTGTCCACGAGGACCAACTGCTGGAACTATTCCGGACATGCCCTGTCTGCAGCCGTAACTGTGTCATTGACAAAGTTACTGTAGGCACACTCCTTCAGGTGAAGCAGCAGTGCACTCGCTGTGAAAACTTCAGGGAGTGGTCCAGCCAGCCGACAGTGAACAGTATTCCAGCTGGAAACCTCCAGCTTTGTGCGGCTGTTCTTTTCACTGGCTCATCTTTTCGGCAGGTTTCAAAGGTAAAAACTATTATTAATCCTTGCTTTGATAATGTTTCAATATCAGTCAGTTGATATTACTTTCTCACATTTAAATTCTACAGTTTCTGAGGGCGTTCAACGTTCAGGGTCTGTCAGAGCAGAGTTTCTACAGGCACCAAGCAAAGCTTCTAATCCCAACAGTCAACTGGCAGTGGAAGCTTGAGCAAGATGCCCTGATCATGGAGGCTGTTCAGGGTGGAGCGGTGACACTCGGTGGAGACATGCGGGCTGATTCACCTGGTAAATATTTAATTAAAAACTTATAACACATGAAACGTAAACTAAAATATATTTTTTCTTATTATAGGACACTCTGCAAAATACGAGAGCTACACTATGATGAATCTGCAGACTAACAGAGTGATTGACATTCAGCTAGTTCAGGTAAAACACTATCCAACAGAGTGTGTTCAATTGAAGAAGTAAGAATTGGATATTAACAAGTTGGCAATTTCGATAAACATTATTTATTATTGTTCTTTTGACAGAGCAATGAAGTAGGGAACTCTTCCCGAATGGAAAAAGAAGGCTTTATCCTAAGTCTGAAGAAGCTGGAAGAAAGGGGCATTGAAGTGAGAGCTGTAGTGACTGACCGACACTCAGGAGTGCAGAAATTTTTACGGGACGAAAAACCAGGCATAGCTCACTACTTTGACCCCTGGCACATGGGGAAGGGTATGTAAATTATGAGTAATTTTGTATATTTTATATATTATTTTGAATTTTGTATATGAATATATAATATATAATTGACATCTGCTTTTTATGGTGTGATATCCAAGGAATCGGGAAAAAAATGGATGAGCTGGGGAAGAAAAGGGGGACGCAGGAGGTGACGCTGTGGAGGAAAAGTGTGGTGAACCACCTCTACTGGTCAGCATCGACCTCCTCCTCAGGGGAAGAAGCTGTGGCCAAATGGTCGTCTGTGGCCAACCATCTTCAAAATGTCCACAGCCACGAGAATGCCCTGTTCCCCCATTGTTTGCATGGACATTTGGTTGGGGAAGAAGCACGGCAATGGCTAAAACCAAGTACGTATTTGTATTAAACTATTTCTGCATAGGCTTGTCACGATAATAAAAATGATATGATCTTGTCTTTTGTAGGCACAGCAGCATGTGAAAAACTCACAGCCATTCTGCTGGCTCCACGTTTTTTAAAGGATGTGTCAAAAATAAGTCCACAGTACCACACCTCACAAATAGAAGCGTTCCACAGCCTCATCCTGCGATTTGCTCCCAAAAGTGTGGTGTACTCATTCAAAGGCATGTTGGCCAGGTATTTAATTCAATAAGACCAACAGCTATTTTTGCTTAAACCTCTTGTAAATGTTTCTAAAATTACCTTGACATATTCATTTTATTTTTTTATATTTTAGGCTGCAGGTGGCTGCTCTGCATTATAATGAAAATGCTACACGGTCACATGCATCGACAACAACCGGGGAGCTAAGATATGCAGTTGTATATCCGAAGTACAAACATGGAGACTACACTGTCAGAGCTCTCAAGACCAGCCCTACCTCAGGTATGTCGTTTTTACAAAAAACAATCAATGCAATGTGTGTGAGGATTATGATGACTCCAATGTTATGTTTTTTTTATGTTTTTTCCAGTTTACATCGACAAGCTGATGGCTCTTCTTTTCGAGAGTGTGGTGGTGGATGCTTCTCCCTATCAGGACTTCTCTGACCTTGTACCTGTGCCTGAACCACTCTGTGCTCAGTATGAGAGGCCAGATAAACAGGAGGCAGTTTGCAGGCACAGGTCCAGGTTTGCCAAGAACATATAAGGTGAGTATTGGGGATACAGTGGTCTCTCGTTTATTGCAGGGGTTAGGTTCCAAAATAGCCCGTAATCAATGAAATCTGCAAAGTAGGATTTCACCCATTTTTATCACTACCTCCGCCAGGCCTGGAGGTTATGTAATCACGTGGGTTTTTTGGTTTGTTGGTTGGTTGGTCTGTTAGCAACATTAGGGAAAAAGTAATGGACAGATTGCAATGAAACTTTGTGGAAAGGTGGGTCTTGGACTAACTTAGAATCCATTAAATTTTGGTGATGATCCAGATCACTGTCCACATCCTAGGTGCTGTAGTGTGTATATTACTTTCTTCTGTTGATTTGATAAACATAAACATACTCAAAAGTGTGTAGTTTATTCAAGAAAACATGATGTAAGATAGGATTTCAATTGATTACTATAAATGTTTCCATTCTTCACAGATATGTTTTTGGGTTATACCTGCAGTTCATACTTTACACCAGCAGGTGGTATAATTGTTTCTAGTATTGATTTATTTTATAAAAAACAAAAACAACATGCATTTCTTGGATGCACTGTATAACTATGTTGGCATGTTTTTGCCCGATCTCCACAATACTCTTTTTATAAAAAGAAAAACAGGAACTGTATAAGTTCAGCATCATTATGCAGTAAAATATTTTTTCTTGTCCATGCAGGGTCCAGTGAGTGGAAAAAGAAAAAACAATTGGATGGAGCAACTGTCCAGAGCTCTGCTGGACCATAAAGTGAGCCATGAGGTAAGCAGCATCAAGCCTATTTATGTAAACAACAATTTAAGGTAACACATTTGATTAGCAAATATAAAGACTGACTTGCGCTGTCAAACTATTTTGTTGTAGGACATGAAAGCCTTTTGAATAAACTGACTTGGATTTTCCATTGTCCAATCAAGCACTTGTATGAGGGAGAGCATCAGCGGAAAGACTTCACACCCTTGAATCGTCCTACAGGAGATGGGTCCCTCCTTCATGAGTTAGGATTATTGAAAGTAACAATATTGCATCTGGTTCTACCAGAGTTTTTCCCATGCAGTTGAGGGAGGATCTGAGGATGGAAGACGCCAAGAGACAACAGTCCACATTATTTGTGACTCTTTGTTACACTGTCTAAGATGGTTTGTTCTGCACTTTTTAGACTGTGTTTGAATGTAATTACCTCACTCACTGCTACAATTAGAGAAGAAATTAAAAGAATGCTCCAAACCAATCTATTCACAACATATTGTCTACTTACGGAGGTATTAATGTTTTTGATATTTAAATGTTTTTTAATTAAATTTCTGTCTTTATCTTGTTTTGAAAAAAATGCAATAAACTGTTGATCTTATTTTTTTTCAGTCTTTCAATGTTTTGATAGTACTTTTATGTTTTTTGCACCAAAGTATTACTTTATAATAGAAAGTAAAGGTATTTCACATTACTTTTTAATTGACAGCTACAAGCTTGGAGTCCAAACCAAGACTATAACTGGGTTGAACCAAGACAAAAACTATTCTAAAGCTGAACTACTAAAATACAATTTAAAAAAATGAGGGCATAACAAAGTCTGGGCATAAAACTGGTCACTTTGGATATGCAACTGTATCATCGTTAAAGTAATTTTCCTTCAAATCCAAAATGTATGATTAAAATGTACATACTGCAATGAAATGCACTGATGCAAAAGGAAAAAGTATTTCTCAAGTAAATAATACACTTCAGCAAAGTATGAACAACAAATCTTTAATTATTCATAGAAGTCCAGGGGAGGAAGAAAGCCGGTGTATGGGCCATCTTCAGGGAAATGTTCTCTAATAACTGTCACAGCACAGGATGGCAGGACCACCCTAATGTGCTGCCCCAGGTAGCCCCAGCACCACCTGACGAAGTTCCTATAGGCGAGGTGCCTATAGGAACTGATACAGAAAGAAATGTTGTCAATAAGACAATACAAACTACAAGGACTCATGGATTCTCTTTCTGGACCTAACCTGTTGACCATCGTCTCCTGGGTTTCTCCAAAAATCTGCCTTTCATAGGCATAGGCAGCCTGGAGAACATAGGGGTTGAGGGAGACTGGCTCAAACCCGGGGTGCTGGGTGATGCAGGTGGACACCCCTACCTGCTGACATCTGTGCCAAACCTACAAGGGACATTTGAGGTCATGAAGGCACAAATATCTATTTTGTTTGTGATAGTAATGTATTTGTATGTTCATTAAAACATTATAAATAACAGTTGGGTTATATTATTTTATTTTGTACCTTTGGGGTCTCCCTGCAGCAGATGTTTTCAGCTGGGGACAGTGAGCTGCAGTGTCCACAGGCACACCTGCGAGTTCCAATGAAATAAATCTCTCCATTCAGAAAACACCGCACTACACTATGTTGTCTCTAGACACATGCACCTCTTCTCAAAGTGTTGGTAGTTTGTACAGTAATCTACATAGCGTATTAGCGATGATGCTAATTTACCACTCAGACACTGCCCCCATTCGGCCCTGCAGAGCGTCGTCCGCCTCGGCTGCAGTAGCACCGGCTTCGGTCGGTGCTTGAGCCATGGGCTCAAATTGATACGGCTCTGGGCCCTGCGCTGCCGAGTTATCCCCTGCATCAGGGGAAGGTGGAGGAGAAAAGTCCTCCACTTCGAACGAGCTGTTGCTAGCACTAGCACTGCGGTCGCTGTCACTTTCCATTTAAAAAAAAAACGGATATGTCAATCATGTCTGCCAGTCTGCGCTGTCACAACAACTCAGCCCCCCTCCCCCTTCCAATCTGCCGAGCCCGCCCCTTTTCAAATCCTGAGGGGGGCGGAGTAAATCTCTGTCAAGGGGGTTAGTTGCTCTTTAAGGCTCAGTGAATAATTGTTCCAATCTATTCACAACAGTAGTGGCTACCAAGTTAGTACCAATAAAATAATGTGACATGGAAACAGCTTAAATTGACCTGTCACTAAACCTGTCAATGAGCCCTGGAAGCTGCCTCTCAAACAGTTTGGACCTCACAAACTCGCCCATGGGGTCGGAGAATCAAATTGCAGAACCAACTCAAGGATTAAAATAAAACAAACGTATAATAAGTAGCTCATACAGTAACATTAAATCAATGGTATTTTCACTGCTGGAACAATTAGCTTTTCTGCAGTTTGAAAACTTAGACCTGAGCAAATTAGACAATGACTGGTTCCCCCTCGGTAAACTCACCCTGGCAAGTACAGCGCGGACTAGCTAGCTAGCTGGGGCCTGCTAGCATGTAGTGGGGGTAGCCAAAACCATAATTGATCCCTCACTGCAGTCATTTGTACTAACATTTTTCTTTCGCATGGGTTCACAACACACTTTAACTTACATTGTTATACATGGAAGCCAAATTGATGAAAAACCTCTCGTTTTCCTCCTAACCTTACCTTTAAAAAAATGCTCGAGTTAAATCGAAACTGCTATGTAGCGACCCAGCTAACATGCTAGCTTGCTACGTGAGCTGACTTTTCAACAATTAGTTACATATAGTAATGTTGCTCATTAACTTACATTAAGGCTGTCACTTTTCCAGGCTGGTCTTTGTTTGCCATCAATTGAAATACAAATCCTTTTACATGAGTACATTTTCTGACCATGTAGAAATGTTTTGAGAGATGGAGTAGAGACTTTGTAAAGGACTATATGTACAAGGTGGCCAACATACATATTCCACCAACACTGAAATTGCTGTTCATACTTGTGCAGACTTTTCTGACAGTGGGATGACTGTGGCTCGGTTGGTACAATGTGTGAACATGCAAATGTTTAACACATTCAGTGCTGCCATGCAAACACAGGTAGCTTAATGTCTCTTCCTCTGACAGCCAGTGTTGCCAGATCCTCATGGTAGTTTCCAGCCCAAGCACTGCTGAAAACCCGCCCATTTTTATAAAAACCAGCCCAATTCGGCCAAACCCATGAGATAGCGCCAAAACATTACACACACAACAGAAAACACATCCTAAGCATACAAACCTTCACATAGTGACCATAACGAGGATAAACAACTGTATGAGACAACGCAAGTAACACCTCTCTGTTGCCACAATAAAATTATTAAGCAAAAAAACAATGCATTTCAAAACCAGCAGCTGCTCTCTCATGTGCACAGCACGGTTCTCACATGCACGCACGCGCACACACGCGGGGACACACACGCACATCCTAATGAAATTATCTTACCTTCATGGAGAATCAGGTTAAAGTTCCATTTCTTTTTCTTTTTTATTACTTTGAACGTTGAACTCGCCAATTAATAGGGAAACCAGTTCTTCCAAAACACCGGCTCTGCTCCGCTCCGGGTTCTACACGCTCCTCCTCCGCTAGTTAGCTGCTGCGTTCAGGTGACTGGAGCGAGCTGCAGAAAAATAAAACTCGGTCGTTCACATGAAGGCAGCGGTGACAGCTGGACTCAGGAGACACTCAGGAGACACTTGAAGGAAGCGTGGATAATTTGCACAAAGGAGCGGCTCTCAGACAGCTGTGAACCGGCTCTCGTCGTTCACTTAAAAGAGCCGTTCAAGTAACTGTCTGTGGAGGATGACAATGGTTGCTGCAGACTACTGGTTTTCCGTATCTGCCGCCTTGCAGTCGTCTCAGCGACACAGTGGAGGTACACAGTGGAGGGGGGCGTGTCGTGTTTCTGCACCGGCCGCGGAAGAGCGGACAGACGTGACTTCCGTAAAAAATTCCGCTATCGCGGAACTTGGGCTACCGCCCAAGTCTGATTTTTCCAGCCCAAGGAGTTAAAACCAGCCCAATTTTTACATGCCCGGCCAAGGCTCTTTTTCCCAGCCCAATGACTTTTAAAGTAGCCCAATTGGGTGGGAACCCGCCCAATCTGGCAACACTGCTGACAGCTCCAAACTGCTGTCATCCTGGCCACTTTTCACAGTCGTCTCTGTCTTCCAACATGAACTAAGTTAGGTCCATTTCAAGTTGTCCATACGTGGTTTTGACAGAGCTCAGGTTTACCATAAGACTGTGTTGCTTCTGGAGAAGACAGCAGTGCAGCCCCCTGTGTCCCTCCTCCGTCATACCTGGAGACAGCGCTAAAGTGAAAAATAATGAAAGCTTTAATTTCAATGAAAATAGGCAACTTGAATCTTGAAGTTTCAATACATGAGGCTGGACATTTTCCTGGATTTTCCACAAATAGGTAACTGAATAAAGGTTGTTAAATTTCATAGAAAATGATTCATTGTGGTTTTTCACAGAAAATGATTCACTGTGGTTTTTCATGTCCTCTTCTGCCTTGTGACGGAGGTTGTCCAGTCTGTCCAATGTTCAGTTTCAGATGCTGGCAACGCTGCATCGTCTCCTTCACAGTGATTGATTTATCCTCCTCCAAACGTCTGATGACCATGGACTGGTCAAACAGTCGCCTCTTCCAGTGGAAGCAAACAACTAAGAGAACAGCTCAGAAACCAAAAACATTATCTTCTATTTACACTATCTTATCTACATTGTCTTCTACAATCGAGGTTGCTGCAAATGTCAATCAATAAAATAAAAAACAAACTTTCAAATGAAACACATTAATGAAATTTGTTAAAATATCACAATCATCATGGTTCTCCTTCGATGTGCACCAAAAAGAGATTGTCAGAACAACACTTAGCTTACCATCTCGCTGCACGCCACGAGGCAGAACCACATCATCAGAGAGACTGCATCTACATCTACATCACTGTTTCATTAGAAGCACAAATGCTGTTGTAGAGCGTGATCCTCTCCTTTAGTTTAGTCTTCAGATCACCCGGTCTCGTCCGTTTGCGTTGTCTTGTTTGGTTACTGTCTGCAAGGAAAAAAATACCAGTTTTAGAGGAAGAATAAACAACCACCAATCAGTGAGCGCTGAGTGATATCAGTTACCATTCTGTTCATGTAGATCAGGCTTCTTTCTTCTGAGGGAATAAATAAGCTCATTGATTTCTCTCTGCAGCTCTTCCTGGCTGCTGTGAGCATCAGATCTCTCTTGAAATACAGTAAAAGCCATGTTAAAAATGTAGCCAAATGTGTGACATTACTGTACTCTGTCCACAGGGTGTGTGTTGCATACAGTCGCTGCCCATTGCTTGACATCCTCCACCCACTGTTGTGTCTCTTCTGGAGAGATGCTGAGCTCTTGCTTGAGGAACTAAAGATTGGCAGATTCCATTCAGCTCTCTTTGTAGTCTGCAGTATTTAGAAAAAGAAGAAAAAGAAAGTTTCAAAAGACATCCAACTTTTTGGGATAGAATAGCACATCAAAAGTTCAACTCTACAACAATTTCCTTAGCATAAATCGACAGAATTAAACACTTACAAAATGTGTTTCATTATGCAACGTGTGTTAGGGGCTATTATAAACTGTTGAATGTAAACATTAATTGACAGCATAACAAATATTACTACCGTAGACTACTTACTTTGACAAATCTCTTTACTAGTGTCTTGTGGAGATTCTTCACCTTCCAATGGTTCCATCCCATAGCCAGAATGGTGATCATATCTGTTCTGCCTGTTAAAATAAAAAAGAAAAATAAAATTATGATATTTCATTGAAATAACATTGAACATATTAAATTCTATTTTCAAATCTGATGCTGTACCTGACCTGGTCCTGTATTTTGTTGTGAGAGCTGCCCTTGAAAGGAAGCTGTTGAATTGTTCCACCTCCTCTCCGATGGTATTTCCTGCACCGTCCTGGTTTGCCCCCCCGACCTCACCTGTTCCATAAACAATGTGTTATTTTGATTTCCAGTCATGCTTTTCACCCAGGTGACAATATTTTGGTGCAAAAAGTGTTCTTGTGTTTAATGTATTTCTTCTTTAAACAACTCTTCTTTGGTCTGTTCAGCGAATGTTTTTAAGATATGGTTCTATTTGATTGATGAAATGGGTAATAGAGGTCTGTCTGGCAGGCTGCCACACTTCTGACTCAAAATTGTTTAACATGTTAGACAACAGTTTCACATACAACTTTGGATACATGAGGCAGCTCCTATGCACCCACAGAAGAGTGGTTTAAAGCAAGTGTATCTACATTTACAAAATCTTTTACAAGCCAATAACAGAGTTGCATGTAATAAAGTAAATAATATCACTAATATGGACTACTGTTCAAGTATATGTGCAGAAATACTATATGTGCTAAAATAGCCTCAGCGCCCAGTGGCAGAGCAGGTATCAATGTATAAATAAATAAATAAAATAATAAATAAATAAAAGTTTTAGTGTATGAAAGGAGACATACCATGACCTTGGACAGTTGTTGCCAACCGGCAGCGATGTATGAACGCATTAAGGACAAGTACCGCCGCTGTGACTCATCTCAAGATGGTCTCTTGTTTTAGCTCTGTTCATTCTGGAGTTGGCAATAATTATGATGACCTGCAAGTGATGTCCATACAGAAGAATTTAGCATTAGCACCATCTGCCAGCTCCTTCTGCAGAAACAGTGGGTAGGCATAGATTTTCACCATGGTAGTGGTTTGAACCTTGCAGCTCGACCCCATGTCTGCACACAGCTATTTCCAGGCCTTCTTCATCCACCTTGGCCCTGGACGTCTGTGATGTTTCCCATCCTGCAGTGAATGTTGCTGGCCCACAGACAGGTATTATAATACATTATAACTGTTAGCAGTAGTAATGAATTATACATATATTTATGATATGCTTATAAACGTCTTTTTTCTTCTTGCCAATTTTTGTTGCAAGGATCAAAGGGTATTATGATTATCATAGTTGTTATAAATTAAAACTCTTTAGAAGGTCTTATAATCACTGGTATAAAGCATTGTAATGTGATTATAAGTTACTCTAAATACTCATTGGGTGCTTCAAGTAAAGTGATGAAACTGTTCAGGTATAGGCTAATATAACACAATACAAGCTGGTCAAATGCCACTATAAGTGGTTTTCTTGAAGGAAAAAAATACACATCTTTTAATCTATAAAAGGTCAACACAAAACTTTGCAAAACTTATTTTTTATTAACAATGTGACTCCTTCAAAAAGCTGTATGTTTGTTAGACTTTCTAATATCATGAATAAGGCGACCAAGAACGCCTTCTCTGTGGTTTCTTACCAGCCAGAACTCCCACTCGATCACCCTCAGGTGCTCTTTCAAGAGCTTGGTGGTGCGGTTTCCTCTGTGGCGCCAGATATCTGCCTTGAAGGTCAGCCATGCTGGCTCCAGATGCTGTGTGTGGGCTCTTGTGACAGGATCCACAGAGTTCCTCCGGTGGCACACAGTGTAATGTTTATAGCCATGTTGAGTCAGAGCCCTGCGATGTGCTCTCCATTCATCTGACACAATGATGGTGCCTCTTCTAACATGCCGTAATATGGTTGGCCAAAGGTCCTGTCTTGAACGTCCTCTCACGATCTTCAGTACTGGCCTTCTGGTCGTCAGTCCAACCTCCAACATGCCAATGACCCATTTTCTGGCTCGGCGCCAGGCTGGCCCAACTCTTCCACGGTTATACTGCAAAAATGTTTTAATAAATAATTACTGAACCAGCAAATGCTGCTGTTTTGTGAAAAAACATACACTGGTTTACTTTTTGTTTGCATAGCCTACATTTATTTGCTCACTGCAGTAGAAATTTTGTTCATATTTGTTGACGAAGTTATATACAGTTTAAAACAGAGGAGTCTCTATCTCCACACATCTGAGCATGTTAGATCAGGAGGATGAGGGACACATTAGACCTCAGCCTCATTGTTCTGGAAATGAAAACAAAGTTGCTCCTGATATCCAAACACACATCTCTTCTTATCTCTCTCCATAGTGCTCTGAAAGCTGTACTGTAGCCCAAAAACAGTGGTGTGTGTTTTTATGGGATGGTTGTGACTAGCTACTCCCCCACAGTCACCTTTGATTGGATACATTTTTGCAGTGCAGGATAAATCAGCAAACACCTGAAACTGTTTACCAGGAGGCGAACAATACCTTGATACTGATTTTTTTTCCACACATCTTCAGCACATAACCAGGGATAAATAAATGACTAACATAATGTCATAAGATTAGAACTGGGAAAATATATTTTTTTCATTTCATGGGGTCTTTAAACATAACTGAGTGAAGTTCACACTCATTTGTTATGTAAATGACATATTGTCATGTAGCAGGGAAATAAATATGTGTGGATGGTCTGCATATAGGACTCACTTTTCTTTTATGGGAGAGCTTGCTCTCATCCAACATCATGAAGAGAAGGCGGTCACCAATTCTCATTTGACCTTGATGCCAAAGTTTGGTTATCGTACTCCTGCAGACCTTAGGAAAGCAAAGTATATTTAATTAAATTCAAGATGGGCCACATCTAAATATCACGTTTGCAGATTATTAATAGAGTATGGCATACAGATGTATTAAATGTGTTTAGTGCACCTGATTTCCATTATTCTACTATTTTCACTCGAGTCTGATGAATTTTCACAAATTCAGTTCATATTTTTTTAATGGATGTGGCCATTTTTGTTAGTGTCCTGCTACTTGCTGCAATACCATCTTCCATGACATCAACTTGCCTCTTTCGCAGCCCTTGTGAGAACCTACCAAAACAAAGCATAAATGCTCACTTACACTTACAAACACATAGACAGTATATTTATACCAGGGATCTCAAACTCAAATTACCGGGGGGCCACTAGAGGCAGAGTTATTGTGCACCTTGCTATCCCCAAATCTTGGTACGCAAATGAGCGTTACAATGTTTCATCAGGTACGCATTTTTTAATTTGGTAGCGCATGTGCACCAGCGCACCGCTTATGTGCACCCCTGTCTATAGGTCACATGTATCCCTGATGAAATCTATGGAATTTATTTACAGGTTTGTAAGATAATGATGCTATTTTTGCTGTTCGTTTGTTTGTTTTTTATTAACCAATACTCCGGACTTTTTTTTGTGGAGTACTTTATGCCCAGCTCTAGCGTGAACACTGTCCGCTTCAGCTAGGCTCTGAATGTGGGCACAAAGGAAAAAAAAAACAGAAATGTTAACACTTTTTTGCAATGTTGGAACACAAAGTTTGCTGAAATTGTCACACACCATATATGTAATAATACTGTATATACTATATAATACTGTATGTAATCCTTTATCAGGGAGAAAGCATAAAATTCATACGTTGTAGTACTCAATGTCGTTACAATTAACTGTTATTATTAACGTTTGTTTGGTAGCAAAGTTGCTAAGCTAAGTTATCCCACCTTGGTTGCCTTCGTCCAGTTGGGTGTAGTCAAAGCCCACATCAACCTCGCTGTTCTCAGCTACAGTGATTGGTCTTTTACCAAAAATCTCCATTCTGTCGAACTGCAAAAACAGAGCTGGATCAGACCCGCTGGTGCCGTTCTGCTTTCTCACTTTGTAGTATGACTTCTTCAGAGTCTTCCAGCGGTGCTTTATTTGGTCCGGTGTCCGCATAGAACCGTCCATCCATCCATCCATCTTCAGCCGCTTATCCGGGGCCGGGTCGCGGGGGCAGCAGTCTCAGCAGGGATGCCCAGACTTCCCTGTCCCCAGACACTTCCTCCAGCTCTTCCGGGAGGATCCCAAGGCGTTCCCAGGCCAGCCGAGAGACATAGTCTCTCCAGCGTGTCCTGGGTCTTCCCCGGGGTCTCCTCCCGGTGGGACATGCCCGGAAAACCTCCCCAGGGAGGCGTCCAGGAGGCATCCTGAACAGATGCCCGAGCCACCTCAGCTGGCCCCTCTCGATGTGGAGGAGAAGCGGCTCTACTCTGAGCTCCTCCCTGGTGACTGAGCTCCTCACCCTATCTCTAAGGGAGCGCCCAGCCACCCTACGGAGGAAGCTCATTTCGGCCGCTTGTATCCGGGATCTTGTCCTTTCGGTCATGACCCAAAGCTCATGACCATAGGTGAGGGTGGGAACGTAGATTGACCGGTAAATCGAGAGCTTCGCCTTTCGGCTCAGCTCCTTCTTCACCACGACGGACCGATACAACGACTGCATCACGGCAGCCGCTGCACCGATCCGCCTGTCAATCTCACGCTCCATCCGTCCCCCACTCGTGAACAAGACCCCAAGATACTTAAACTCCTCCACCTGGGCTAGGGTCTCTCTACCTACCTGGAGAGGGCAAGCCACCTTGTTCCGGTCGAGGACCATGGCCTCGGATTTGGAGGTGCTGATCCTCATTCCTGTCGCTTCACACTCGGCTGCGAACCGCCCCAGTGCATGCTGTAGGTCCTGGTTCGATGAAGCCAACAGGACAACATCATCTGCAAAAAGCAGAGATGAAATCCTGTGGTCCCCGAACCGGACCCCCTCCGGCCCCTGGCTGCACCTAGAAATTCTGTCCATAAAAATGATGAACAGAACCGGTGACAAAGGGCAGCCCTGCCGGAGTCCAACATGCACCGGGAACAGGTCCGACTTACTGCCGGCAATGCGGACCAGACTCCTACTCCGGTCATACAAAGAACGGACGGCCCTTAACAGGGGGCCCCGGACTCCGTATTCCCGGAGCACCCCCCACAAGACACCACGAGGGACACGGTCGAATGCCTTCTCCAAGTCCACAAAACACATGTGGACTGGTTGGGCAAACTCCCATGAACCCTCGAGCACCCTATGGAGGGTATAGAGCTGGTCCACTGTTCCACGACCAGGACGAAAACCGCATTGTTCCTCCTGAATCCGAGGTTCGACTATCGGTCGGATCCTCCTCTCCAGTACCCTGGAATAGACTTTCCCGGGGAGGCTGAGGAGTGTGATCCCCCTATAGTTGGAGCACACCCTCCGGTCCCCCTTTTTAAACAGGGGGACCACCACCCCGGTCTGCCAATCCAGAGGCACTGTCCCCGACTGCCACGCGATGTTGCAGAGACGTGTCAACCAAGACAGTCCCTGCACATCCAGAGACTTGAGGTACTCAGGGCGAATCTCATCCACCCCCGGTGCCTTGCCACCGAGAAGCTTACCAACCACCTCGGTGACTTCAGCTTGGGTGATGGACGAGTCCACCTCTGAGACCTCAGCCTCTGCTTCCTCCACGGAAGACGTGGCGACGGGATTGAGGAGGTCCTCAAAGTATTCCTTCCACCGTCCTGTGATATCCCCAGTTGAGGTCAGCAACTCCCCTCCTCCACTGTAAACAGTGTTGGCGGAGACCTGCTTTCCCCTCCTGAGGCGCCGGACGGTTTGCCAGAATTTCTTCGAGGCTGACCGATAGTCCTCCTCCATGGCCTCCCCGAACTCCTCCCAGACCCGAGTTTTTGCCTCCACAACCGCTCGGGCTGCAGTTCGCTTGGCCTGCCGGTACCCGTCAGCTGCTTCGGGAGTCCCATGAGCCAGCAGGGCTCGATAGGACTCCTTCTTCAGCTTGACGGCAGCCCTCACCTCCGGTGTCCACCACCGGGTTCGGGGGTTGCCACCACGACAGGCACCAGAGACCTTACGACCACAGCTCCGGGCAGCTGCTTCGACAATGGAGGTGGAGAACATGGTCCACTCGGACTCAATGTCTCCAACCTCCCTCGGGACATGAGAGAAGCTCTCCCGGAGGTGGGAGTTGAAAACCATGCTGACAGAGGGTTCCACCAGACGTTCCCAACAGACCCTCACAACACGTTTGGGTCTGCCAAGTCTGTCCGGTTTTCTCCTCCGCCAGCGAATCCAACTCACCACCAGGTGGTGATCGGTCGACAGCTCTGCTCCTCTCTTCGCCCGAGTGTCCAAAACACGCGGCCGAAGGTCAGATGACACGACAACAAAGTCGATCATCGACCTCCGCCCTAGGGTGTCCTGGTGCCAAGTGCACTTATGGACACCCCTGTGCTCGAACATGGTGTTCGTTATGGACAAACTGTGACTAGCACAGAAGTCCAATAACAGAACACCACTCGGGTTCAGATCAGAGAGGCCATGCGATCCAATCACCCCCTTCCAGGTCTCACTGTCGCTGCCCACGTGGGCGTTGAAGTCCCCCAGTAGAACAATGGAGTCCCCAGTCGGAGCACTGTCTAGCACCCCTCCCAGGGACTCCAAGAAGGCCGGGTACTCTGCGCTGCTGTTCGGCCCATAAGCCGAAACAACAGTGAGGCACCTATCCCCGACCCGAAGGCGCAAGGATACGACCCTCTCGTTCACTGGGGTGAACTCCAACACATGGCGGCTGAGCTGCGGGGCTATAAGCAAACCCACACCAGCCCGCCGCCTCTCACCGCGGGCAACGCCAGAGAAGTGGAGAGTCCAGCCCTTCTCGAGAGGTTGGGTTCCAGAGCCCAGGCTATGTGTGGAGGTGAGCCCGACTATATCTAGCCGGTATCTCTCAACCTCTCTTACAAGCTCGGGCTCCTTCCCCCCCAACGAGGTGACATTCCATGTCCCTAGAGCTAGTCTCTGTGTCTGAGGATCGGGTCGCCGGGCACCCTGCCGTCGGCTGCCACCCAATCCACATTGCACCCAGCCCCTACGATTCCCTCGGCGGGTGGTGGGTCCACCGGAGGGTCGGCCCACGTCGCCCCTTCGGGCTGAGCCCGGCCGGGCCCCGTGGGCAAAGGCCCGGCCACCAGGCGCTCGCTTGCGAGCCCCAACCCCAGGCCTGGCTCCAGGGTGGGGCCCCGGCTGCGCCATACCGGGCGACGTCACGGGCCTCGATTGTAATATATTCATAAGGGCTATTGCCGCATAGAACCGGCTTCACGGAACTTTTCGGCCACCTTTTTGTAGATATCACTACCCCTGTACTTCCTTCCATCTATAAAAGACATGATATCTATGTCTGTCACGGTGGAAATCAAATAATCAGTTTCCTCCTCGCTCCAGAAATGTGTCGTGCTTCGTTTGTGTTTCGCGATCTTGTCTGTTTGCCGATGGCCGAGCTGCGTATTTCCGGTGAGTTTCGCACCAACTCGTTGTTGGACTCAAAAGACCATAATTCATTGCAGATGGAGCATGCCCAGAACCAAAAACAATGTCCCGTTACCTGACATGTTTACATGGCGGCACTTTCGGGTTTGAAAAGGAGTAACCCAGTGGACTTTTTCGGGTTTTTAAAATCTTGAATATGTAATTCTAATTTAGCCTTTGTATGCCCCATGTCTGACAAAGCCTCCATATTTTCGTGTTGCAGGGATATGTGATGACAGGCAAAGCAGAGCTGCTCTGTAAAGTTGAAATCCTGTGAAAGAGCTGTCTTCCAAAATCACACCATGCCAGAGTTGCTGGAGCTCGTCAACCAACGTCTGAGAAAAACACTGATGTTGAGTGATGGCTCCTTCATGCTCTTAGGTGTACATATGCTGAAAATGCACCATGTTAAATGACACCATACGGCTAGGCTTGGTAGTGCCATGTGAGGGAGGAGACATGGCTTTGCTTGACAAGACAGTAGCCGTGTCATGTGCGCTTACTAATATGTGCCCAAGTGTTGTGTTGAAGCAGTGAACTGTAATTTGTCTCTCATCTGTCCCTCATTCAAGTCCAAACTCAAAACCCACCCACAGAACTGCTTTTTCACTTTAGTTTCATTCTCCATATGTGTGATTTGCTAATATTGTTGTTTTATTGACTGTTTTAAATCTTTTGTGAGTGTTGTTGTTACTGTGTGTGACTGTTTTTAATCTTGTCTTGTAAAGTGTCCTTGAGTGTCCAGCAAGGTCCTCACAGATAATAGGACTTATTATATGATGCTTCACATTACTGCAAATAAAATGGAAATAGCTTTGGCTCTTTCTTTGTAAAGTGCAAAGATGGCATGAAGTGAATGAAAACATAACTGAGGCCATTTCCAATGAACACAAAAGCCATTTTTTAATACGTGCAAAGTTATCCAAACATTTTTTAGGCATTTATAAAAACAGAGCAAAAATACAAAAAATATCCCAATATTCAAGGTCAAAGTTCAAGTATCTGTGTTGCTGTTGTCCAGAGACAACATGACAGCAAGGCAACTCCAGGCGACATGGTGCAGAACAATAACGCAAACAAAGCAATGAAGAAATTCCAACATTTTCACAATTCAGTTTCACACAGTTTCACAGTTCAAAGTTCAAGTATCTCCAGACAGTAAGGGAAGTCCAGGCAACAAGGTGCAAAACAATAGTGCAAAAAAACAAGGACATGAAAGTAACAGATCTGTGCAGATCTGTGTGTATCAAAACGCTATTTTAATGGATTGAAAAGATAACACGTCTTTTAAAATGTTTTATAACCATTCGGATTTCCTTCACATGCTAATACGCCATCCCCTGGACCACTGGAAGAAGTATTTTGTCCACTTTTGTCAGTCAGGCTCTGTTTCCCATTAACTTCCAGTAATTGAGCTAAGCTAACTACGATGCTAAAGGCTGGGAACCAGCCACTGGGCGCGCCGACACAAAAAAGGTATTTATGAGCTTGTCTAACTTTGTCAATGATAGAGAAAGGACGTGGGTCAAAAATCTTCGGAGTATTCCTTTAAGATCTGCCAGAGTTTTCACCAGTAGTCTCATACCCCTTTCACACTGCAACTGGCGGGTCGACCCGTGTTCTTGACCCGCTAATAATCGCCTTTTGAGTCCTTTCACACTGCCTGCAGACCCGCCTGCTGGCGAGCCGAGTCGCTGCGTTTTCCTGCGCCGATAGTGTCGCGAAAGTAAACAACAGACTAGAGCTCAGTCCCTGTTACCTGTAGACAAATCTCCTCTTCCCCACGGATCCATAGGAGCTCTCTGGTCTCACTATCTTGCCAATACTGGGTCATCTTGATGAAGGAAATCTCACGCTGTGTCCAGAAACAACAACTAGCGCGCTAACGTAGCCACGCTGCGTCGACGTCATCACGTAAGTTACCATGTCGACTCGTGTCTGCCTTTCACACTCCCTTTCGCCCCTCCCACTGAAAAGCCGATAGCAGCGACCCACTAAAAACCCGGGTCGATTGCAGGGTTGAAAAACCCAGGTCTAAAGCCGAGTGAACGCTTTCACACTGCCATGAGGACCTGGTTAATTAGCGGGTTTAAATTAATTTTTTGGCCAGTGTGAAAGGGGTATCAGTAATCTCTAGACCGAAGCGTTCATTCCTTGACAGGAGTAGAACCAAATTTCCAAAAAACTTCTTTAGGATATGTGTTTATAGATTACAATGATGACTTTGGTATTTAGAAGGAGATCAAAAGTCAAAAGAGTCTCAATTCATGAGCCACAAGTATCACCACCCTGGGGATCAGATTATTGCAGACAGAGGGTTCACACTGTATGACGAATTTGCAGCAACCTGTGGAGCTACACGTCTGACACCCGCTTTCACAAAGGGAAAGAAACAACTGTCTGCGGCTCAGGTTGGGAACTCAAGGATCATTTCTTCAGTCAGAGTCCATATTGGGAGGTTTATTGGTCTACTGAAAAGCCGATACACCATCCTGAAAGGAGTCCTATCACTCAGAACAGTGCAAAGGCTCACCGATGAGGCGCAACAGAAGGAAACCTCAAGTATCGATAAAATTATAACTGTCTGTGCAGCTCTGTTAAATATGGGGGAAAGCACTGTGTACAAAGACAACTGAGTTATTACTTGATCTTTGCAGTAAAGACATCAGTCTTGCTTGCCACAAACATGAGACTCATTGTATATATTTGTATGACTTTTTACAGCTATATTTTTATGTTCAATAATGCACAGTTTACATGACTCACTATTACAGCCAGTATTAAATTCAAATGTGGAAAGTTCAAATTTAGGATAGAGATGTGTATAAATGTGAATTTTTGAAAATGTGACAGTTGCGATAAGTACATTTCCTTTGTTTTGCTGTCAGATGTCAGTGACAGCACCTGAGACTTTACGATAAGAGTGTAGCTGTGTAAGATTGGCTTTTCTTGGGACATTTGTAGTTGTAGTCTACACATGACCTTCTTGGTTTGGCACAAGGACAGCGCCATGTGTTTTCTGTTTGATTGTATGTGACCATTAATCTGCCAACGCCACTGTAATGGTTCAGCCTTGATTCATGAATAGAAAAACAAAATTGTTCCTGGTTTCCTGCAGGTTGACCTGGACACAGAGGGACACATGGGAAGCTTGAGCCTGACTTTGTCGTTTAAGACAGGCTACCTTTTTTGCCTCCCCTTAAAACTGTAGCTGCACCAACAGCCGTTAGTCTCCTCTTTAAGGCACTCCTCCTGAGCAATATCTGAGCAGTACTGCAGTGAACGGATGTGCTCACAGTACTTTGATATCAGTCCACTTCTTACTGCCATTAAATGATATTGCCTGCACTCTTCCAGCTCACACTGTACTTTATGAACGTGCCCCCATGTTTTATTCTGAATACGAACTGGCACAGAGAAGCCATGCTCTGTTTTCTTCACTGCAGATATGCCATTGGTTGCATCTACACAGACACTCTCTAAGTGATCCTGAGCTGTTATGTCCTTTCCTTTGGTGTGTTTCCTTTGGATGTGTTTCTGGAAATTCTTCTGGCACAATGTCAGGCTACAGATAGGACATTTCACCTGCTTGTAGTGTGCTTCTGGTGTTTTGGAATACTGTGGCTTCGGGGTGACGTGTGGATGTGTCTTGAGCAGGAGAAGAAGTCAATGGAAAAGAGGGGGCACCTGGTGCTGGTGCAGCTTTTGGAGAAGAACGGGGAGAAACCGGTGCAGCTGTTGAGGAAGGAGAGGCAGCAACTGTTTTCTGTGAAATTCTTTAGGGTTTAGACCATAGTTGAATTACATTTTTTTCTGATTATAGTATTAGAGATTCCATGTTATTAACATTAAAATATCTATATTGAACTGAGACATATTTGGGGAATTTGCTCAAATACCTGCTTGTGGCATTGCTATGGATGAAAACAGTTTTTGAGGCCTGCTGAATCGTTCAGGGACAGGTGAGAGTCGTCAGGAGTGGTCAGGGTGTGGGGGGAACCAGTGCCAACAGCCTCAACTTTCAGACATATCTGCTGGAAGGCCTCCATCGATTGAACCGTGACCGGGGAGCAGCTGCCCTTTCCTGTGGGCCATCAGCTTTGTAGCTACTGAGCAGATCTCATTCACTCTGTGAATAGGAACTTTGAGAAGTTGTACAGCAAAAAGGTGGCACCACAGTTCAGCCTACCACCACGCTACACTGGTAAGCTCTAGTGAGCACAGTTACACCACAGGAATGTCTGGATACATTAATGTTTATATATCATCTCATATCAGCTGCCTGTTGCTTTTTTGTTTTTTTGTTGATAGGGATGCAGCATCTGTTTTGACAGACTGGTCAGGCACTGCAGGATATGCATCCTGATTCAGAGGAGATGCTTATCGAACAGCAGGACGTGGATGACAACACTGAGGAAGATGAGGGATTTTCCGACACGTTTGATGATCCCACCCTGCTGGACTTGGAAACCCTTCACGATCCCTCTGCCTCAGTCCTGGCTGTTCTATCCACCTCCACCCTTCTGGCTCCCTCTGTAGGCATGTTTATGCAGTTCGTCACCAGGAGAGACTGTTGAGTGGGCGCTTTAGGACCCCAAAGAAGCCCTCGAGAATCCCTGGTATGGAGAGCACCACCCGCTGCATGCTGGGAGCAGGCAGTGTACCTGCTCAGTGGCCTGATTGCTGCCGACTGGTGGAAGCTGTTTTCATCAGGCTTTGTGACCTGCATCCCAGACCTTTGAGAAAGAGCAAGAGGACTGAACCAAGGTGGTCCTCGATTCTTAGGGATACCGCAATATTCAGCAGCTTGTCATGGGAGAAGCCCAGGTTTTGCAGGAAACACAGATCCAACAGGTGGCGGTAAACCAAAGTAACTTAATCCGGTGGTTTAATGCCAGACTGAAGAGGCAGGAGGTCTCTGTGCTGCTGCAGGGCACAGTGTTGCTGCTGTGGCTGAGGAACCTCTTCGGGAGGCCAGACCTCCCCCTGCTCAGTCAGCCACATTCTTTCCAGCTGTCCGGAAGCACAGCAGGTCAGACACGGCAGAGAAAGACTGCCTCTGCTCCCCAACGACCCATAAGACCAAAGGGGACACAGAAAAGGCAACTGCCTCCCTCAGCCCCAACGCCAGCAGCTTTAATGGAGTCTCAAGTCCTCACACCAGCAGGAAAGTGTCAGTTTTCAGCTGATGGTCCCTGTTTCCTTTGTGCGGGGCGTTAATCCACAGCAGGTCACCACTGGGGGAGCAGGCGCCAGTTCATCCAAAAGGACCATACAAGCACACAGTTGAGGCTAATGTATGCAAAAAATGTGGCCGATCTGCATCAGCACGACGCGTCGCAGCCAGTACCGGCGCCGTGTTTACTGTCCCACAAGGTCAAAAGAACACTGGTTAGAGGACATGAAGAGAAGGAACCCAAATGACTCTGACGTAAATAGTTTCTCTTTGTAAATAGAGTTCCTAAATCAGTTATGTGTAAAGTTAAATTTGTTGTTTGCAGTCTTGACATTGTTGCTTTTAAGTAGTAATTTGTAATTGTTTAGCAATCCCCTGTAAATAGTTTTGTCGTCATGTATTATAGCTATACAGTAATATTGTCTGTGACTAAGTCACTGAATATATAAATGTATGTTAGCAGAGACTGTTCTTATATCACTTGCTTTGTTTCTTTTTTTGCGTTTAAAATAAATCTTTCAAAAAAATTGTGTTTTCAATGAAAGGGAAAAAAAGGAAAACAGTAAATTGGGTGAATGAGAGTTAGATCACATAATAATGAAGATAGTGTATACAAAGAAATAATCACAACAAGAACATCTCCCCCTTTATTTGGCATATTTTTTTACCCACACAACACAGCATCATCTCCAGGGATCCTTCATCCTCCACTAGATGTCAGTATCTTCCTCAGACCTCTGGGTGATGTACTTTCAGGTACAGAGGTGAGGATTCAGATTCCACAAGGAACCGCAACTAAATCAGTTTTTGGCATTAAATGAGAACCAGAGACAAAAAAGCAGTTTAGCAACTATATAATGACATCGACGTGCTGAATTTCTCCTCTTTTCTCATTTTATTTCTTCTTTTCTCCTTTTTTCTCCTCCCCCCCTTCTTCCCTGTCCTTGTTGGACGAGTGTCCCCCCCCAGGCTATCTGTGGTGGACTGGCCGCCTGTCCAATTTGAACGACATCGTTGCACATCATCAGCCTAAATTGGCTCCAGCAGTCTAAATAGTCATTCCCTACAGGTAAAATCCAATTCCTCAGAAAAATCTACTGATATGAAGCATATGAGGACATCACTTGTGACAACTTTCACACGCAGTCAATCGACCTTGGCTAAGCTCCGCCTCCAAGTGCAGTTGAATCTATAACATTGAACTACCAACTTCCTGAAACTCAAGATTTTCTGAGCATAAAACTCTGCAGAAAATAATTTGAGGTGGCTACCCATTGATTGGGTTTAGGGCCATTTAAGTCAATTCAGACGCAAAAATGGTCAAACGATGTGCCTGGGACAGAATCAGTGATATGAGGTATCTTAAAGGATAAGCATCGGGTTTATTTTATCACATTTGTTCCAAGGCAAGGCAATGTCTTGAATATTCTTAGCAATCTACTCATATATTAGAACTTACACGACATAAACCGGCGGTCAGCTGTGACGCCTTGTGCGAGTTGTCTGAGCGAGTAACAGAAACTGTGGAAGACGGTGCTGAGCCAAAGGTCCACTGCTGCTCATGTGTCTGAGAAATAAACAACTAAAGCTTTGAGCTTGTGCACTATGTTCTAAACTTCACCGAGCTACATTTATCACTCGCTGTCTTTCTTAGACACGAGGACGAAGACGCCACATCAAGCGAAGGCCAGTCAATGACTCCAATGTCTCCATCTGTAAGAAAATAAAGAAGAAGAGGAATCTCCATTCAGATGGTTTGATCATCTGTCACAACATCGTCACCTTCTGTGTTGAGTCTGTTGTTCAAACCAGGAATGTCTTCCGCCTCCTCTGATGCGGGGGCCGGTGTGGACCCATAGAAATACTTCGGGGAACATTCTGATATTAAACCGGACTGGGCGGGGACTGGGTTCCAGGGGTTCAGCAGTATTTCGAAAGCTAAACATGAGTTCAAACAGAAGAAACCGGCTGGTTCTAAGTAAATATTGTCCACCGCCTTATCTCTATGTTCCTTGTGAGCTCCCTGCAGACAACAGACAATGTTTAACATTGCAGATAAACTGAATTCACACTGACAGAGTGGACTCATTAATTTGTTCACAGTCCTGCACATGATTGTACAAGGACAACAGTTAGCTAACTGATAGTTTTACCTGATGGATGATTTTCAGATTCAGTGAATAAATCTGTTGTTTCTCTGCACAATCCTGAAGTCTCGATCTTGTTCAGTATGATAAATGTATTTTAACAGTGCCATGGTGCTGTGTAATCTTTCCAGTGAGAGAGAAGTGAAAAAGGTTTTTACCTGCTGCAGGAGCTGCACATGGGTTGCTGGGTCTGAAAGGTTAGCTAGCGTCCGAATTGTTAACCCCACAACAATCCTCTGCTTCTCTCTTGGGGCTGCACAGTCCAACAAACACATGGCCGCAATCCAGAGACAGAAACAGAGGAAATGTAAACACATTTAAACAGATCCATCGTCCTCTCATCCAGTCAAACTATTCACCAACAAGCAGAAAAGTGTTTTCAAGAAGCCACGTTTCTTTTACCTTCCTGGCAGAGAAAAGGGATTGTAACGTGGCAAGCGTGATCATCCCAGGTGTGGTCGGGGTTCTGCGCTGCACAGTGCTCACGCCTGCCACCATTGTTGGGTTGAGACGCTCTCCATTTCCTGAAGGAACTCCGGCTCCCATCAGACCACATCCACGGTTCACGATACAAACCGATCCACGCCTGCAGCCCGTTTGTCACCGACATCACATTTCTGTTTTCCTGATCGTTCTCGATCACAGCCAGGTCTGTGTGATTCGCTCTGCAGTAAAGCCTCGCGTCCTCCCATGTGCTCTTCTGTTCAATCAGGACGTATTGTTTCTGGTCCTTGATGGCTACAAAAGAACAAAGTGTTGAGACGACGAGATCAGTAGATTAAGAATCAACATTTTAAGGAACATTTAATTCATAATGATGTACGTAGTTTGAGTTTCTAAAATAGTTTCCTGTTTTATTTAAACATTTTTTTCTTACCATTGTAACAAACGAAATCAGCTGTAGTACCGCAATCGTTATCATCCCACTTTCCATTGCCCACGATGACCACACAGGTTTGTACTCCTCGATGAAAATCTATTAAACCTGAGTCCATGTTGTGGTAAGCAGTCGTGCTTGTTGATCCAGTGGCCGACCATCTCCAGGAGTTTGGATCATGACTCAGAGTTGCCTTCCAGGATTTGGGATCGTCCCACAGTCCGATCCACACGGCCGAGGTCATGGAACTCGGCCTGTTTAACTGGTCCATGTCTTCCATGCTTTCAAAGGTGGCCAAATCATAGTAAAACTGTCTGCAGTACCTCTGCGCCTCAGCCCAGGTCATCGGGCGGTCGACATAGTGGTACTTCTGATGATGAACATCAGAGCAGCTGATGAGCCCAAATCCTATTAAATCCAGACAGATTTATGTTGAGAAACGGGTACCAAACACAATTTCAAACATGTGACAGAAATGCAATTAAATTAATTAATAATGAAGCAAAGATTTAAACAAACTTTCTACATGTGAAAATTAGTCAAATACAACACATTGACGATGAAAAAGCTGTTTTATTTGACACAACTCTACAGTGCTGTTTGGTGTCATGATGTGATGGGCAGCTCGGCCTTCTGGGAGGACTAATTTCACTGATGTGTGTTTTATGCAAGTACAGGTGCTCGTATGGTTAGTTGTGTGTGTAGTGTGTGTGTGCGCACGTGTGTGGTTCAGCTTTATTTGCTTTGTGTGTTTATTCACTGTGTGTATGTTTTATCATTGCCTTGTATGGTGGAGTGGTCAGAACTCACACTACTGAGATATTTATGGGTTCAAACTTCCACCTTGTTTGTTATCTCTGTGAGGAGTTTGCATGTTCTCCCTGTGTCTGATCAACTGCCAAAGAACCTTTCATAACCCTGAGTTTCACATTTGTGTACATTGTGAACAACAACACAATTCTGATCGATGACGGTTGGCTGGAACACTCCATCCAGGAACAATGAGCGACTGAGGAATTGCTGCTACGCAGTCAGTTCAGCAGAGAGGGGACATATGCAGGAGCATGTTTGACCAATGGATATTTTGATTCCCGGGAACATGGAAACTCAACTCAGAAAGGCCCCCAAATCCTGACCGAAATCAGCTAAGCTCACACTGTGAGGTGAGAGTGTCAAACAATCCACCACTTCCTCATTTTTAACATCACAAATGAAAAAGAAAAGAAAAGAAAAGAATTGTCTCTTACCAAAAAGCATAAGCACAATTAAGACTTTGAGATCCATGTGTGCCTTTACTGAAAACACAAAGGAAAACACATTTTAATCAAAGCTTGGTTTGCATTAGACAAAAAGGTAATAATTTAGAAGGAACCAACAGATTTTGTTTTTAAGTTAATTGTAAGCGTCAGTAAAATAGCCGTCACTTTATGTCTCATGTGGTCAAGTTACGATACGACATCATGAACCAGGAACTTTGCGCCTTGTCAGAAAACCAATGATATTTTCTATTATATATCATTTAAAATTTTTGTCGACAAAGAAAGTATTTTCAGTTTGGTACTCTGAAGAGTTGGATGGTTCTCTGACAAAATAATTTAATATTTGTGGATGACTTGGGACTTTAAATACCAATATAAGACAAGTTAAAATCACTCTTTGTGAATCGCTTGAACTTTGTTGCGTACGAGTGCTGCTGCACAATTTAGCTTGCCTTGCCTTAAGAAAGGAAGCAAACAAAACGTGGTAAATGAAGCATCTTCTAGTGGACTACAGCTACAAATCTCTCATTGATGCCTTTTTTTCTCAGTTTTATTTCTATCTGAATATATTATGTATCAACCAGTTAAAGTGTTTTAGAAAATAAAGGCCTGTACTCACAGGTTTTCCTCCAGATATTCAGAAGCTTGACGGTGGATATTCGCAGCACTGTAAACAATTAGATTCTAATCTCCTGTTCAGTGAGAAAGGCTGTGGTTTCCGGTACGATGACATCTGCAGGCAAATGTCCCAGGTAAATAAAGCCACCGTGACAGGTTCAATGTTCATATTTGAATATACAAATTGACATTTTGAAGAAAGGTAGGTGTGATAGCTTCCGAAACATGCAAAGGATCTTATTTCCATTGCTGTCTGCCACAAGCAGCTTGAAGGTCGGTCAAGAGGTGGTTGAACCAATCCCAGGTGACGTGTGTGAAGGCAGGGCACAGTGCTGTGTGTTGAATAACTTGCTTACAAAATGGAATATTTAATGCATTAACTCCAACCCTTTCTTCCAACTGAGAGTATCAGATAATATAAAATATATGTAGTTATTGCTGTCTCTGAATTAGTAAATTGCTTCACTTTTCAGTTTCTTTCACCAAAATAACCACAGAAATAAGACTCGGCGTTCTAAATGAATGAAATGTAGTTTGATATATTCAGCAGAGCGTGATGTAGCGTCAGGAATGTTCAGGCCCCTGATAACATTGATTTATTGATCTGTACGAAGCACTGTATCAGTTTCTGGCACCAACATTCTGCATACAATCACCTAATTCTCAAAACAGATTAATAAAAGGAGTTGAGATAACATCTGCACCAACTTAAAACAGTCCCAACTTCAGTATATTGACTCAATTTGTGACCTTTAAAGAAGACTGGATGGGAGGGGGTTTTGGTTTGTGGTATGTAGTGTGGCTGGCGGGGCTCTTTTGATGCTTGGGCAGGGAACCAGGACCAGGCTCAGAGGCGGAGGCGTTCTGCCGTTCCATTTGGGGTGAGGGGGATAGAAAGAGAAAGTTTATGTTAATGACAGTCTGTGTAAATGTGGGATGCTGGACTCTCAGGAGCACAGAGGCAGGATGTTTTGAGCGATTGCTTATTGGGCCTGAGACCTGAGGTGATTCTACAGAGGCAGAAGAAGAGGATGGAGGCATTTTCTGCTGCATCTGCTATGGGACTGAGCACACATGGAATTTAAGACGATGTAATAAAAGAAAGTGGTCAGATCCTGGGGAAATGGACAAATGTAACCGACATGCAGATCCTGACCAAAGCGCTCATCAGGAGGAGCCAGGTATCCCAGTCCTCACTGCTGGTGGAGCCCGCTGATCACAGATGGACGCATGAAGAGGCAGGATCAAGACAATGAAAGGTTTGGCACTTTGGCTTCTGACGGTCCTGCGAGACGCATGAGATGACGGAGACCTCAGGCTGGGCGAAACTCTTCATGGGTTGGATGTTGTTGAATAAATTTAAACTGGAATTTTGATCTGCGTCCTCGCAGTGAGAATTTATGCATCAGTGGCCAAATCAAACATTGTGTTATGAACTTTCAGAAGTAAATGAAAATGGAGCTTGAATGATTTACTGTTGATCAGAATCAGGAGTCTAGTAGGCCTAATGCGGCCGTAACATTTTCATTTCTAGAGGAAAAAAGGAAAAAGCAATTTGGATGATAATTTTATTCAAACGTCAAAAATACAGTTTTGTTCTGAAAATGAAAATGAATTTTTGCTACAGTTTGTCTCAAATGCTAAAACACATTTCACAAACGTTTCCTCTATGTTCCCCAATGTCTAAACACAACACTCTTTTCTAAAGCTACATGAACACAACCACACCTTCTCACTTCAAAACTCAAACTTTCACACCAAAAGAGCAGCTCAGAGCTTTCAAAAATGTAAACACTATACACATCTTTACACACTACAGCAAAACAATAGAAAACACAATGCTCAATTTATGAGAAGGTTCTTTGTTTCATAACTGCCAATGCCTATTTTTTGGAAACTTTACAGTAACGAATCTTTTTACATCTCTGAGGATTAGGCATGTAGTTTTAAGAGTTTCATATGAACAATATAAATCTATGGAAAGTACTGCATGTACACTATTGTAACACAACTCAATGCAAAAACTGAATCTATTGCACACAACAGTACACTTGAAAACATGTTCAGGGTGTGAAGTTTTTTTTATTTACTTTATTCACACCACAATCACTGTGCGGCATCATGTCGCTGAGCTGCATCGGGCCACATCCCCTCATCCACATGGCAGGCTATATTCTCTCTTAGCACCGCAGGAAAAAAAACCCTGGAATGGCCAATCCATCCTTGGAAGGCAGTGGTGTTACTGGGATGCCAGGTGTGGGTGGGCATTTGTCTTACCGGGGGGGGGGGGCAAAGCTCAAAATCCTGGAAAATGGGGGGGGGGCAGTACTGACACGAAACGTCGGACTGGGGGGGGGGGGGGGTTGAGCAAACACTACAAGTACTTCCGCTAATCATGACACATGAATGAGATATCACATGCTGCGGGGGGGGGGGGGGGGGGGGGGGGGGTATGCCCGTGGGGGGACACTGCCCACCCCTGCCTGCTTCCCCCCGGCAACGCCCCCGTTGGAAGGCCTCCACTGGGATGTCAACACAAGCCAGCTCCATTACCCCGAGGAGCTTCTCTCTAGTGTGTGGTTGTCTTTCATAAACCTTCCATCTCCACGATGAGAACTCCTCTTCAGGGTTCAGGAACGGGGAGTAGTGTGGCAGACAGACGTTTAAATACTGGTTACTGTTGGTGGTGAACCTCTGTCTGATTTGGTTTGTTCTGTGGAAGCGGATATTGTCCCAAACGATCACATAAATAGGATGTCCAGGCCAGGATGGTGGTCCAGGAGGACTCATTAGCAACAGGTGTCTTCAATTTTGTGTGTAATGAATGACACCAGGTGTGTTCATTGTGTTCAAATAATGCTGCCTGTGGCAAGCATTTTGGATCACATGAGCTTTCATTTGAGAATATGAGCAGAGTTTTTTTTTTTGGAAAATGTGTTTTAGCAAGGAAAAATGTGTTTAGATTTATGAGAACGGAGAACTGTTTTGTGAATTGTGTCTTCATGTGAAATGTATTTATGATGTTGGCAAATGATGGCTAGATGCAGTAAATGTGTTTTGACAAATGGTCATTTTGTTTAGAGGATTGGCTTTTGTGTTTAAGCATTTGAGAAAAACTGTAAAACATCTGAAATGGAATTATTGTACATCTTGGCTTCCACAGTGGGACGGCTCAGCGGACCGGCCTCATCCTCCGCTGCACTCAGCTCGCCGTCCTGCGGTCTGCCTCCTGCTGGCCTGCAGAGACACACAGGAGAGTCTGGCTCCACCCAGAGCTCCACTGCATCGACAGAGACGGGAACAGTACCTTACAGTAGAACCACAGAGCCGCCTGCAGCAGCAGGAGAGACAGCGGCAGGACGACCGCTCTGATGATCACAGCTGTTGGATCTGAAACCACAGAGAACAATCAGGTCTTTAGAAAATTACCAATCTGTGTAAGAAGTGCTGACAGTGAGACCATTAAGAGCCAATCCAACATCGTCCCTCTTGGTCTGGGCCAGGTCTGGGTGGAGGTACAGAGCCCAAACCCCTCCAGACAAGTCTGTCCCTTCCATCTTCCTCCAGCTCTTCTGGTGGGACTCCTGATCTCTCTCAGTCAAAACTGGAGTTAGAATCTGTCCAGAGAGTCCTGGACCCACCTTGAGGCCTCCTACCAGTTATACCAACCTGGTAAACCTCTGAAGGGGGGAGACCAGGGGCCATACTGATCAGATGAACCTCCTCAACCGGAGGAGAGCTTTGATTTGTAGCTCAGCTCCTCTTCACCACAACAGTCCAGAACAGAGACTGAATGACTTCAACTGCCTGTTTGAATCTGTGAACCCTCACATCACCCCATCCCTCCTCCATCACCACTGAAGAGGAACCAGAGACACTTCAACTTATCCACCCCGATAGGGTGCCTCTCAGGATCCACTGGTCCTGCACACCATCATTTTCAAAACTTTGATGAAAAACATGAAATTCATCTGAAACAAAAATGGCACATTTTCACTTGACCTCGGCTTCTTCTTACCGAATACAGACAGAGCCAGCGGGCGGCTCTCTGAGGAGAAGTTGTGTCCAAAAACGTGGAGGAGAAAAACACAGCTGTAGTTTCCCCGGTGGGCGGGCTCTGCGGCAGGAAACAGGAAGTGTGCAGAGTGATTGACGGCCCGCTGGGTGGAGTTGTAGGAGGTGTTGGAGGAGGTGAAGGTGAGCTGGAAGGAGCCTCCTGGGTACTGAGGCTGGATGGAGCAGCTGATGGTGAAGGTGGAGCCCCAGACCACCTGGAGCCCCTGCTGCTGGGCCTCGGAGACCCCAAGGATGGAGGAGGAGGAGGACACGGAGATGACTGGATGGAGCAGCAGATCTGGAACACACACACACACACACACACACACACACACACACACACACACACACACACACACACACACACACACAGATCATTCTGCAGAATTTTAATTCTGATTGTTCCGACTGAGGAACACAGAACAAACCTGTCATCCACAAGTTTACCTGAGCAGGTGAGATTACTGCTGAAGTAAAATTTTATCAACTTTACACAATTCATGAAATCAAATCCAGACTGATTGCAGTCTTTCGCGATGAACATCATCAGTGTGACGTTGACCAAACGTGTCGTATCTGCAGACACGGCAGAGCCACAGCGCAGATGTGAACAAAAGACAGCTGCTTTCTCCAAAGACCACTTATCGATATATACTGGTCTCCAGGCTCCAGAGCTTCTGATCTGCAGAGAACCTGCACAGCGACTGTTTTCTCCCACCAATCTGATTTCAGGAAACCCTGAACAGAGAAGAGTGAGAGGATGGAGTGAGTGTGAAGAGAAGAGGAGTGGAAGCTGCAGTTCCTCCTCTACCTGAGCAGGTGAGTCCAGCAGCTTTACCAGGTGAGCAGCTGCTTCTAGCTGAGCCTGAGCTTCTACAGTCCAGCAGAGCAGACTCGTGGCCTCCACACTGGAACTCTGGGCTCCACCTGGGAGTCTGCACGTCTCCATAGAGCGCCCCCTGCTGGACTGAAGGAGCCCCACAGCCCAGCTCCCGACACACCACCTGTGCATCCTGCAGGTCCAGGTCTGCTTCACACACTGAGGACCAGGTCTGGTCAGACCGGTTGGTCTTCACCTGCAGTCTGCCTGAACAACGACTGGATCCATTCAGCAGCCGCACCGAGTCTAGACACAGGACAGGAGGTCAAGCAGAGGAGAGAGGAGAAACTCTATTCATGTCCTAGAGTGACAGTGGTTTTATTGTCAGATTCTTGTGGATTTGAGGTCTTTTACTGAAAACATGTTTTTTTTTTGTTTGTTTTTTTTTTTTGAGACCAATCAGTTGATCTATGGTTACAGAAACAAACTGAGGAGCAGAGAAGCAGCAAAAAAAAAAAAAAAAAGCAGCCATAAACCAGGTACAAAAAACATTTTTTCCAACATCAACAAAGTATACCTGAGCAGGTGAGGTTCAGTGTGAAAGAGGAGAGGGTTAATGCCACGCAGTTCCACAGATCAGATTGAGATTCTACACATTCTGAGTCAACAGTCCACACAGATTGAAGTGATGCAAAAGTTGGTTGCATAGAAACAGTAGAGCCACAGTTCAGATGGTCACAGATGAGAGCAGCTGTCTGCAGGCTGAAGAGACTGTTCTCCACAGGTCTCTGTTCTCCAAGGTATTTCAGCTCCAGACTTCCTGCACAGTGACTGGCTCCTCCCACCAGCCTGAACTCATCGGCCCCTGAACCCAGAGCAGATGGAGAAGAGTGAGAGGATGGAGTGAGAGTGAAGTGAAGAGGAGTGGAAGCTGCAGTTCCTCATCTACCTGAGCAGGTGAGTCCAGCAGCTTTACCAGGTGAGCAGCTGCTTCTAGCTGAGCCTGAGCTTCTACAGTCCAGCAGAGCAGACTCATGGCCTCCACATTGGAACTCTGGGCTCCACCTGGGAGTCTGCTCGTCTCCATAGAGCGCCCCCTGCAGGACTGAAGGAGCCCCACAGCCCAGCTCCCGACACATCACCTGTGCATCCTGCAGGTCCAGGTCTGCTTCACACACTGAGGACCAGGTCTGGTCAGATGGGTTAGTCTTCACCTGCAGTCTGCCTGAACAACGACTGGATCCATTCAGCAGCTGCACCGAGTCTGGACACAGGACAGGAGGTCAACCAGAGGAGAGAGGAGAAACTCAGAGGAAACAGTAGAAATTCTGAGGAAACAGTAGAAACTTTATTTAGCTTCTGCAGTGATAGTATTTTTACTTTCAGATTCTTGTGGATTTAAGGTACTGTACTGGTTCGAATATAGGACGACCCTGATTATAAGATGACCCCTATTTTTCAAATATCATTTTGTGAAAATAAAAATTGTTGAAGACAATAAGGTTAGTCATAAAACAACTTTTTATTGTAGAATTATTCTAAACTCAAAAACTCACAACAGAGATAACATTTCATGTGATTTAAGATAAAAAAATATTACTGCAGGATTAAATAGAAAACGTGTTCTCTCTCTCTAAATAAGCAACAATAAGCAACAATGAAGTAGCCTCAAAGGTTCAATAACTGCATTAATGATGTAAATTACTTTATAATTAACATTACTAATTCAGTCTAATATATCTTGGCCACTTGGCAGTTGTTTGTTGACTCTGGTGCATTGAACCATCAGTTTAAAGTTGGCATCAGAACTTCTCCTCTGTTGTTTGCTCACTTGTCTAGCGTTCAAGCCCCGTCGTTCCAGATGGTCACGTTCCTCCATTTTTCATCAGATCACTGTGACGCCCCATTCACTTCCTGGTCACCAGTATTTTGGCTCCATCTAGCGGCGCGGATGTGTAATGAAAATCTAGTCCTCGATTATTGTACAACCCCATTTTTTAGAACTCAATTTTTGGGAAAAAATATCATCATATATTCGGGCCAATACAGTATTTTGCTGACAACATTATGTTTTTAGAGACCAGTCAGCTGATCTCTAGTTTAAGTAACAAAATGAAGGAGCTGGGAAACAGCAAAAAATAAATCTGCTGTAAAACAGGTAGAAAAATATATATTTTTAAATGTCAGTAAAGTATACCTGAGCAGGTGAGCTTCAGGGAGAGAGAGGAGATGGATGATGCCACGCAGTTCCACAGATCAGATCGAGATTTAATGCATTTTGACTCAATAGTCCAAGAAGACTGAAGTGACAGATCAGTTGATTGTATAGAAACAGTAGAGCCACAGTTCAGATGTTCACAGATGAGAGCTGCTGTCTTCAGGCTGAGATAGTCCATCACAGGTCTCTGTTCTCCAAGGTATTTCAGCTCCAGTCTTCCTGCACAGCGACTGGCTCCCCCCACCAACCTGAACTCATCGACCCCTGAACCCAGAGCAGAGAGAGAAGAGTGAGAGGATGAAGTGAGTGTGAAGTGAAGAGGAGTGGAAGCTGCAGCTCCTTTTCTACCTGAGCAGGTGAGTCCAGCAGCTTTACCAGGTGAGCAGCTGCTTCTAGCTGAGCCTGAGCTTCTACAGTCCAGCAGAGCAGACTCGTGGCCTCCACACTGGAACTCTGGGCTCCACCTGGGAGTCTGCACGTCTCCATAGAGCGCCCCCTGCAGGACTGAAGGAGCCCCACAGCCCAGTTCCCGACACACCACCTGTGCATCCTGCAGGTCCAGGTCTGCTTCACACACTGAGGACCAGGTCTGGTCAGACCGGTTGGTCTTCACCTGCAGTCTGCCTGAACAACGACTGGATCCATTCAGCAGCCGCACCGAGTCTAGACACAGGACAGGAGGTCAACAGGGGAGAGAGGAGAAACTCAGAGGAAACAGAAGAAACTCAGAGGAAACAATCAGGCCTGGCCTCGACCAGTCCAGCACCCTAGGCAAGATATGAGGTGGCGCCCCTCTCACACCGGCAGAGTATACTGTATACTCAGAAGAAACATTGATGGCTTTGTCTTTGACCATTTTTTTAATTTAAAGAAAGCAAATTCCCAATCAGCAAATCTCTTTCTTACTTGGTAAAGCAAGAGTCATGCCTGTAAAGCAGACAACTATTCAATGTCTGGAGCTTATAGCTGCTGTTCTGGCTATGCGTGGAGATCATTGCAGAGGCACTGAAGGACTGCTTTGAGACAACAATTCTTCAACATGTGCAGCAAGATGTTGGAGATGTTCTACCAGTCTGTGGTGGTCAGTGTACTTTTCTTTCCGGTGGTTTGCTGGGGAAGCAGCTTTGGAGCCAGTGATTTTAACAGACTAACCAAACTGATCAGGAAAGCTGGATCTGTGATTGGCTGAAGACTGGACACTGTGGAGGCTGTGGTGGAGAGGAGGACACTGAACAAACTGTTATCCATCATGGATCACCCCGACCACCCTCTCCACCACATACTGGACAGACAGCAGAACTCCTTCTCCAACAGACTGTTACAGCTTTGCTGTCACAAGGTCAGATACCAGAAATAATTAGCGCAGTGAGGGAGGCCGAGGACTGGTGAGTGTCAAAGCCACCATCCAGAAGGAAACATCATCCCTCCAAGAATACATCCAGAAAATGGCCCCAATGACAACCTGCTCAGTGAATGCCTCAGACAGTGGAACCCCATGAGAAAGAAGAGCCAGAAGTGGGATAATGGAAAGATAAACCCCTACACAGCATGAACCACAGAGAGATTGAAGAAGTGGCTGACACTGGGAAAACATACCAGTGTCTGGAAAAGGCTGGACTGAAGGAAAACACAGAGACACTAATCATGGCTGCACAAGAACAAGCCCTAAACACAAGATCAATAGAACCTGGGGTGGATCACTCCAGGCAAGACCCCAGGAGCAGGCTGTGCAAGGAAGCCCCTGAAACAGTACAGACCATCACAGCAGGGGACAAGATGCTGGCAGGAAAGGTAGACATGGAACGCCATAACCAGGTTGAGGCATAGTCTCCAGAAACATCTGTGGTGAGTTCGGACTGGAGACCCCAGAGTCCAGATGGAGAACACCCCCGAAAGAGGTGGAGAACAACCAAGCTAAAATCCTGTGGGACTTCAAGATTCAGACTAACTGGTGATGGCCAATCAGCCTGACATAGTGGTGGTGGAGAAAAATGAGAAGAGAGCACTAGAGATGAATGTTGCAATCCCCAGTGACAGAACATCAGAAGAAGGAACAGGAATCGCTTGAGAAATACTAAAGACTGGAAGAGCAGCTGGAGAAGATGTGGGCTGTGAATGGTGAATGGTCTACACTTATGTAGCACTTTTCCTCTGCGTTAACAGACCCCAAAGCACTTTACACTGCATTAACACATCTCCCCAATCAGACACAACAGTGGAGGCAGCCACCATGCAAGGCACTCAGTCCATCCACTGGGGGCAATTTTAGGGTTCAGTGTCTTGCCCAAGGACACGTCGACATGCAGACAGGGGGAGACAGGAATCAAACTAACAACCTCCCAATTGTAAGACGACTGCTCTCCCCACTGAACCACAGCCATCCCAGGCAACAGTGAAGGCAGCAGTGGTGCCAGTAGTGATGGGGGTACTAGGGGCAGGAACCCACAAGCTGGATGCCTGGCTCCAGGAAATACCTGGAACAACATCTGAGATCTCTGCCCAGAAGAGAGCAGTGCTAGAACAGCTAAGATCCTGAAGAGCCCTCCAGCCCCCAGGACTCTGGTAGATCCTGCAGAACCCTCCAGCTCCACCTCCTAATTTACTTTTTATCAGCTCTGTGTGTGTTTTTCAACCACTGTGACACGGCACACTCCTTACTGTGAGACTTCATCAGGTGTGCTGTGGGAAATTATCCAATTTAAAAATTATCCTTTTTAATTCTTTTTAAAAATTAATTGATTGTCATCTCAAATGAGTGCCAAGTGTCTGTGCTGTCTGGCAGATTAATCATGTAAGGCTGCATTATGCTTGTGGCACGGACGTGACGCCGTAAAGCGGTAAATAACATAAAATATAATGACAAAAAAAAGTTAGCAAGCTTAATGCTAACTTCAGTGGGAAAACCCATTGACAAGCTAACAGCACAATAGTCACGGAAATTGCTGGAACAAATTGAACTAAGTGTGAAGGGAGGATTTCATGGGCCTACCGCCCTGGCTGTGTAACACCCACACGCACACACACACACACTAATTGGGAATATGCATGGTTTATTTTGTGTTATGTATAATTATTAGTTGGGAATTGAGCTGAGTAAAAGGTTACTATAGCTTATTATGTTCTTTGATTGGACAATAAAATCAATTGCTATGTTCACTTTTATTCCATAATAACATTATTCCATCTTTATCAATAGAGTCATTAAGTTCTGGTATGTTTAAAGGGCTGTGTTTTATTAATTTTTTTTCTGAGTGTGGGGGTAATTAGAGCACCTGTGGTGAAATGATAAAGAGGCAGGTGTGGCCACAGGTGAGAGAGACCTCTCCAGAGCTTGGAGCTGGAGAGGCAGGTGAGGGAGAGATCTCCGTGAGGAGCTCTCCAAGTGCTACAAGTCTTTTGCCTGCCCTGCTGTAATGGCTGATTACAAAATTATAGTCTGCATTTTGGACGAAACCTGGATTCAGGCTCCTGTGTCTTGAGGTGGACATGACAAGTGGTGGCAGTGGTTTTGGGAACGATGTTGCGCAACAGAAAAATGCACCATGGAGCCTGAGGATGAGGAAATGTCGGCAATGACGGATCCGGGAGCAAAAACACACAGGGCGGTGAGGGTGGAGTTGGAGCGAGGTGAGCCGGCACAGGAGCTGCTTTGGAGTGGGCTGGAGACGTCCCAGAGAAACAAGCCCACACTCGGAGTGGTAGCAGAACCGCCCGACCCGCAGCTCATGATGTTATAGTTGGCGGAACTTTTGAAACGATCCATCAGACCAAGAGAGCAATGGGAGGAGAGACGGCCAGCTCGTTGGCAAGTTTTGGGAAAGTCACTGATGGAATGAAATGCATCACAGCTGTGCTGAGTGAGGATCAGCGTGGGGCTGTGGGGGGAGCTGCCGGTGGAAGCCCGACTCCTGCACCATTCACTGAAGAGGGCTCGACTCTTTCCACCTATCAGGTACCTTCAGTGGGAGCACCAGTGATGTTTCGGCCTGAGCTGTCGTTACCAAAGCTAAGGGAAGCAGATGAGATGAGGTCCACTTGTCAACTTTTAAAAGAATGGCCGTAACTTGTGCCTGGTTGAGAGCCGAGTGGGCTATTCGGCTGGTTAGTCTGCTCACTGGAAGGGCCGGAGAAGCTCATGTGACCATGGACATTAACTCGGTTGACGATTACGAGCAGGTGAAACAAGCAATTCTGGCCACATATGAAATAAATACAGACATGAACCGACAGCGCTTCAGAGATGAGAGAGTGAGAGCCAGAGAAACTCCTCATGAACTCTACGTGCATTTTCGGGACATGGCCAGGTGGTGGATTCCTCCAGAGGAACATACTGTGGACACTGTGATTGATGTGGTGCTTATAGAGCAGTTCCTGCACATGCTTGCAACGGAGATAAGAGTGTGGGTGTGGGAAAGAGATCCCAAGTCAGCGAGTGAAAACGTGCCCTGCCACTTCGCCAGCAGCTTGTGTAAACCTTGTGGCACTTCTCTGTAGGCAAACAGGAGGAATGGAAGCCAGGCATCCCAGTCCTTTTGTCAAGATTGGTGTGCCGTTTGACCCAAGCGCAGAGAGACGGAGACAAGATGACGTTTGCACAGGTTTATTCAGTGCTGAAAGTCACAAGGACTGCAGCCTGGCAGCAGTGCCGCAGGTTGCCTCGAGGTGAGGTTGTGGCGTGGCGAGGTCGAGGCGAAATCCCTCACAGAGAATAGCTGAGGAGGGAAGAACCTCTGCAGCAGCACAGGAGGCTGGTGAGGATAACGATCCAGCACGGACCAGGTGACTGGGAGAGGTTTAAATAGGCAGGAAGAGTGGCAGTCCCCAGCTGAATGCAATGAGTAATCAGCAGGACCCAGGGAGACTGGGACTGCCCATAGCCTGCCAGAGCAGAATCCTGACACCTTTCCTGTTTCACCGACAAATCTTCTGAACATTCGCTTGAGTATCTCATTACACCACTCCACCAACCCATCTGTTTGAGGATGATATGGAGTACTGCATATTGCCTTAATGCTCAAAAACATATAAGTAGAGATGGGAATCGATTCCAAGGAATTGTTTGGCTGTCTCCTTAACGATTCCGCTTATTGTTTCCGCTGTGTGCGTGACGACGTACCATGGGCTGGAGATGGCAGCTCCTTCTCTTCCTTCACTGTCTGAATGCTGACAATCACTGGAGACGGCGGCTCTTCTTTTATTAACTTACAACCGAAGACCACTGGACATGCTCTTCCGTTACTTTCTCAACATTTCTCTTTTGAAATACAAAACACAAACACTAATTATTTCAATAGTAACGGTCATATTTTTTTTTTTTTCACTCGGAAAAGACGAGCAATAATCCAATACTCTGAAAACTCTACCAAAAACACAAAGAGGAAGTAGCTGCGGGAGCCGGAGAGTCTCAAAATGCAAATCAAAAATTCCATCCAAGGATTAACTGCAAGGCGCCACCTGGTGGTACATGGCTGCTAGAACAGCGGCCCACAACAGATACAGCTAATAAAATCCTCATGTGAGTGAAGCATGGAGGAGAGCGACATAGCTTGTTGGACATTAGCAATCACTCGGACAGCAGCGTCAGCTGGAAATGACTTTTAGTCCTTTTTCCTGACACCACAGGGATTTATACTCTGACAGGAGAAAGTACTTAGAAAAGCTAATTGTGGTGGTCTTTAAAAATGACGAGGCGCAGCACACGTTTAACCATTTATGTCAACAACCCAGCAACACGCACATACATCCACTTAATAGAGGTCCCGCCTCCTAACACGTGCACACCATAGACACATCCCCCACGATACAGCAAGCCAGTCAGATTACATAACAGCAGAAAGCTCATCATGCTCATACACCACACTAATAGCAAAGAGACAGGAAGAAAATACAGAACTGTGTTAACTGTGAGATTATCTTTTTTTTTCTTTTTGTCCGTCTGTGTGAATACATGGAGAAACGCGCAAATTTTAATAGAAAAACCACAAAAGTGAATGAAACTAATGTGTATTTATTTCTATTTTTGATCAGTCTTTTTTTTTTTAACTGAACTTCTAAGAAACCCCCTCGTGTGTGTACCTAAACTGCTGGCTTATGTGTACAAATTACATAAAAATCTTGAATCTTTAATGATTGTTACTTTCAATGTCATTTGAGCTCAACATGTTGAGAACATGTGGTTCATGAAACTACATCAGCCTTACCTGAGCACGTGAGACTAATGCCAGAAGAAGCCTGAGCAGAGGTAAAGCAGTCCTTCAGATCTGATGGAGACTGGGAACACTGACGTTTGACTCTCCACACAGATCTGCTTGGCATCTCAGATGTTGGTTTCATTGAAACAGCAGAGCCACAGTCCAGATGTTCACAGACTGCCGCTGATAACTTCAAGTTCCAGAAGTCCTCCTCCACCGGTCTCCATTCTCCGAGGTGTTTCAGCTCCACTCCACCTGAACAGCGAGAGCCTCCTCCCACCAACCTGAACTCATCATCAGCCTCTGAGCACAGAGCACAAAGTCAGCAAGAACAAAGATTCACCTTCTTTCTTGATCTTTGAGGACTTTCTTTACCAGCTGTTACATTTCTGTCTTCAAGATGGACTCCTGTGGGGAAAAACAAAGAGCGTGTTCAGAATTCATGAGGCTTTGATGATTCTCGGTTCTGATCATGCAGCTTAAGTTCAGTGTCAACATTCCAATGAAATATGTTTGATCTGAAGATTAGTTGAAAGTATGAAGAGCCTCCAGACTGGGCCAGGAGAGTTCAAAGGTCTAGAATTAGATTATTCCTAAAAGTTATTAGTCTTAAAGTGTAGCACACAAAACTAAGTTTCTGGTTTTAATTGGCACCACTCTCCAAGTGAAAACTCCTCATTTCTGTGTCTTTGTTGTTATTGTCCATCTACTGAGCATGTGCAGAAGAACTGTTAGAACATGTGCAGTAGCAGTGTTTCCCGAGTGTTTATAGAAAGTGTCGTTTTCAACCATCTACACGGTGACAGGACCGGCCTTGGCTGATTTTGCACCCTACAGGAGCGTATCGACGGATGGTGGCAACATTGGCGATATCGCTGTTCTTCCATGCGTCCACAAGGGGGTGCAGTAAAATGACTGTCCGTCAGTCCAAAGAAAGGTTAGGGGAACCACTGCAGCCCCCCTCCATGTTGCCCTACATGGTTGCCGAGGTCACCGATGCCCAGGGCCGGCCAGCCCGAGCATTTTCAAAAACTTCCACCACGGAGGTCATTTGCTCCGAGCATCATTATCGTGCAAACAGAAACCTCAAAACACAAAAAAGGTTTTGTTCTATGCACAATCTCAAAACTTTTCTGAAACAAAAACACTAAAAACAATTTATTTCCACTCATGACGTCATTGTAAAAATGGAGCCTGAGAAACTGAATCTCGGATTACGTTTAAAAACTGTGAGGTGGTTCAGGGTTCAGGCGGGTTTTGGGGTATGAGTAGATCAGTTTTGTGCTGGTTTTGGGCTGTTGTCAGGACTGTGATGGAATAGATATGGCAATAGTAAAATAAAGTTATGGAAGCAACTGTTCAACCACTGACAAACATCTGCAAACTGCAAACTGATAAATTCCTCAAAGAAAAGAAAATGGATTAATTTATTTCAGTGTACAAAACTGGAGGCAGACACCAATTCAATAACTGCAGACCCGTTTCTTTACTCCCACAATTTTTCAGAAATCTTAGAAAAAGTTTCCATTGACAGACTGGATAAATGAACAAAAACAGAAAGCCACCAGATCACAGAGATCCACGATAATCGAGTTATTGGAGAAAATCAGCAGCTCCACAGACAAAAAGAATGGAGCAGTTTGAGTGTTCATTGATCTTAAAAAAAGCATTTGACAGTCTTCATGCTTGGACATTGTTTGTAGTGTCCACTAGGGGTCAGTATTGTGACCAAAACGCTTTCCTCTTTCCATTAAAGAATACGTAAAATCTCTGAAATACTACAGTTATCTTGTTTAAAGGTGACAAATATTTCTGTCCAGGGGTAATTTAGAGCAGCTCTCACAGCAGATCAACTCAGAACAGAATGAATTACAAAAGGAGTTTGATTCAAATAAACTATCGCTACATTCATGTTGTTTGGAAGTAAACAGGAGAATAGAGTGACCCTAAAACTATGACAGAGGGAGTCGAAGTAGAGAGAGTAACTGAAAAAAAGTTCCTGAAACTGAACATCAATGACAAGATCTGTCAGAAACCTCACATCAAACATGCTGAATCCAAAATATCTACAAGTATTTCAGTCCTCAGCAAAACAAAATCCTTCCTAAATAGCAATGCTCAGAATATTATACGTTGTTCTGTCTCATCCTGCCTGCTGTGGCCACATGGGGGCGCTTGGTTTGTTTTTTTTTTTGGTCTCCTCTCTTCTCAGGGGGGCGGTGCTGGTCCTGGGTTTAAGATTGGGAGTGGAGATCACCTGGAGACCTGCTCTGCCTTCCTGGAGGAGGTCTATTCACCGACACCCCTCTCAGGACTGTTTGATCTTTAATAAATTGGTGTTTCTAACACACATCTGTCTCCATCTGCTATCGTGTCTGACCTCTGACCCTCACTGTAACGTCTTCACTAATACTGTCATATTTGAATTACTGTGTGAACGTTTGAGGCAACAGCTCCAATTCCTCACTCCGACCGCTGTGTTCGCTCCAGGACAGAGCCATCAGGATGATCCATGAAGCAGGTTTCAGGACCAAATTAATGCTTTATTGACAGTTTCTCCACAGCTAAAACTAGCAGATCTAGACACATTCACATCTAATCTAATGTAGAAGTGTCTGAATCGATGTGTAGCTGGTTAGGAATGTAAAACTATAACAACTGTGTTAGAACTATACCTTGTGTGTGTTATCATACATATTTATATCAGATGGAATTTGTTTATATGTTTGCGTGTATGCTTATATATGTATTGTGTATGTTGGACTACATATTTCAACAGATAGTTTTTCAAAATTTTAATAATGAAAAAACTTTAACTGACTATTAAATATTGGAGAAGGGGAAGGAATAAAATCATCCTTCGTTCTACCCCTTTTCTTTTATTTCCCTATTGTCGATGTGTGTTCAGTGTGACTTTGGACATTTCTGAAATGAACTTAAAGTTGACTTCATTGTGTTACGGTTGATTTTTGATACACACAAGCATCGCAAACAAATAACCCAACTTGCTTCAATGCAGAAACTGTCTACAATGATTTATTGTGTGTTCTTTTTAGTATTGAGGGTTTTCAAGCGTGTGAGCAGGACAGGAAGCTGTCAAGAGGACACTGTGTCCTCACTAAGCTGCAGCGGTTTCCAGCAGTTTCCAGCTCCATCCGGATGTCAGGTAAACACTACTGTGAACCCGTGTGTTTGTGTGAGTGTGTCTGTGTGTGTGTGTGTGTGTGTGTGTGCACAGAGAAACGTGACTGAGAGAAGCAGCAGTGAGCAGCGGAGTCCTACCTGAGCTCCACAGCAGCAGCAGCAGCAGCAGCAGCAGCAGCAGCAGCAGCAGCAGCTGCAGCAGCTGCTCCATCTCCAGGTCGACCTCGTCTCTCGGAGTGTCTGATCATCATCAACCGTCCCCAACATTCATCAGCCATGAGGTGGAGCTGGAGGTGGAGCCTCACATCCACCCACGTCCTGTCTGCACGTTTTTCACTAGATGCTAAAGAGTTTTGTCACAGACTCACATGGGAAAGTTTTTATCTCTGAATTAAAAAAAAGCTGTTTTTTTGGGGTTTTTTTACTTTTGTCCAGTTGAACATCATCTATTAGAGTATTTACACATCTAAATATGGTAGTTTACATCTGTTTGTTGTAGTTTTAGAAATGTTGATGGTAGTTTACATCCATTTGTTGGAGTTTTAAAAATTGTTGATGGTAGTTTACATGTGTTTGATCCAGTTTCAGGATCTTTATGGTAGTTTACATGTGATTATTGTAGTTTGCATGTGTTTGTTGGAGTTTCAGAACTGTTGTGGCAGTTTTAACTGTGGACTGTTGATCATGGAGCAATACTTTCGTAACCATCTTGAAGTAGAATTTATTTGATGAGAAACTGACTTGTATAATCAGATCTGATAGGAGGCTGCTGTCATATCTCAGGATGTGGTTGTGTTTCCATGACAGAATTAGACACGCCCTCTCAGATTAAAGCAGTCTGAATTATCTCAATATATCTTCTGCGGAGTGAAAGCCCATATTCACAACATCTGATCATGAGTTTGATTCTTCATTCTTTCCATTCTCAGGCAGTATTTCATTCAGTAAATACCAAAAAGGCTTGATCGATAAGTGATAAGTCACACAGGGAAGGAAGAAAAGAAAGAGAAAAAAGAAGCATTGAAAAAGCAAAACATCTTCATAACAAACACAGAGGAAGGAAAGAAAAAACAGGAAACAGTGAAAAGGAAAACCTCTGAAAACATTCTTTCATTGATTGATATCTGTCTTACGAGCATGTAAAAAAAAATTTGAATGAATAAAACGAATGTTGAATAATCTGTCCTTACGCCGTTTACATGATGGAAAACGAGAAAGAAGAACCTGTTTAGTCCTACTCCTCAAGCACTTTTGCTCCATTCACGATTGAAACTATGAGTTTTGGTTAATTTACCATCAACCTACAGCTGACACATAAAGCAGTAATTGAATTATGGGCAATACAGTGTTCATGTCTCAGTACATTCACGCAGACATCAATAGTTCTCCCAATCCTCTACACTCGCTACAATGTCAATTTACCATTATCCACAAAACAAGCAACCCTCATAGTCATCATTAAACACTGCACCTCACAGTGTTCTATTCCTGATATCTGTTTTTGAACTGAATTATGTTTGATATTTGATCTCCACACACAGTTTTACACTGTAAAAGTAGTGGATTAATATATGTTCAGGTTTCCTCTGCTCTGACTCACCTGTAGTGATGAGTGGAATCAGATATCATTTCCTAACAGTCCACTGACTGTGATATTGTCAGTAGCATGAGTCCAGACTGCAGTTCAACATGGAGTTCCACAGGAACCTTGGTTTGTTACCTCCAGGGTAGACTGTTGGAAGTCCCTGCAGGGGGGCCCAACAACTGCCTGAACACATTTTGATTGCTGTAACAAAGAGAGAGAGAGAGAGAGAGAGAGAGAGAGAGAGAGAGAGAGAGAGAGAGAGAGAGAGAGAGCGAGAGAGAGAGAGAGCGAGAGCGAGCAAGTAAGGAAAAGAATATTCAGAAAAAAAAAGCGCAGTGCGGACTTATTTCACAACTTCAGACAAAGACACTGCAGCATGTAATGTGTGCAGGAAGGGAACTCACTTCTGTGGTCACACCGCCAGCCTTCACAAACATTTAGAGGCAGCTCACCAAAAAGAGCATGGAGAGCTGCAAAGTAAACGGAGGGAGGAGGAGAGAGACCCCGAATCAACCAGACCCCCGACACAGAGACAGACGTCTCTGCCTGAGGCTTTTCAACAGAAGCCTCAAGAATATCCAGGTGGCTGATTTATAGGACAAAGTGAAGATTTTGGTACTCCCAGCATAGTTTGATGTTTCTTTTCAAGGTGCAATTGGTGGTCAAAGATGTCAGTTTTCCGCCGGGTTCACACTGGATGCGTTCCGGCTGCAGAACGGACGCCGCAGCTAATCCGTAGCCGTTAAAATCAATGCTGTGGTTTGGAGTCCTTGCAGACTTATCTTTCCGCAAGGATCCTATTTTTCCGCATGTCGGAGCCCGACTGCGCCAATCCTGACAGAAGCAAGTCGGGTGCCGGAGGGAAACGCGGTACGTGTTGCAAAATAAGTGACTTCAAAATAAAATCTGTGTTGTGTTTTTGCCTTAATATTCTATTTTTTAACTTTTTCTGGTAGAAAACAGAACAAACAACGTGATGTAGTCATTATTGATGAAGTGTGGCAGAAGTGACAAAGTCACGTGATTTATCTAGAGACCAATGCCGCCATTTTCAACAAGGGGAAAACAACGGCGTTGCAGCATTACAATCCACGGTTCTGTGGCATTTAACAGACTACTGACCCTATAGTGTGAGAATGGAGGGTACATCTTGTACATCAGGACGAGTGGTGAGTTTCATCTTGATTACTTGGCTTGTCATCCCCTACTTATGGGGGAATTCCCAGCCCAGTCACTTTTATCGCACACCGGTGGGAGAGCTGGCATGTGTGACTCACATGAATCAGAGCTCAGCTTGGTCAACATGCTGTTGTGTCTAACACCAGTCCGTCCCCATGAATGATCAAAACAATACAATGAGTACCAGTAAACAGAGTATTTCCTGGATATTACCTAAGTAATTAGTCCAAAAGCGCCCACTAAAACGGCAGTAAAAAAACGGCCACAATTTCAGAGATAAAGCTTTGAATTCGATTGTACAGACAGGTGTATATATCTGCTGGCAAAATTTACAGTAACAAGTTTCTTCTAACTACCAATTTTGAGTGATCTCAAATCACGCATGAATTATATAATATTGAGTGAGTGAGGGACTCTGAGAGAGTGGTTTTGGATGAAATGACCAGCACCTGACTGATATGTGTGTTAATAATGGTTTATTTTGTTACAGTAAGCAGTATGTGTAAATATTTAGCATTTTGTGAAGGTGCTGCAGTTGAACATTTTTCCTATTTTCAGGAAGATGTTCTACGAGTATGCAGAGGGTCTGCTGCCCAAAGCACATGCCCGTTACAAATGGAAGATGCATCTTGTGGGGTTGGAGGGACGCCCGTACAAATTTCCAGCAGATGTGGAGACCAGCAATCCCATCAAATGGCCCCAGGTTCCCTGACATCTACAATTATTTGATCAAATTTCCACGTTAAAGGTGTAATACAACATTTTGATTTCCGGGTGGATCACCTAAATAACTGGTGGGTCTGTTTGTCAATCATTCTGACGAGCTGCTTTCGTAAGGCGGTTCTCCGTGCTTGCGCCCAATCAGCTTCTCCCTTTTGCGCATTCAGAGTGTTTATGTAGCCGGTGAGCTTCTGAGCTCGTACTTACCGATGGCGAGTCTGACATAATGAAACTGTAACTATTTCAGAAAAAAAAAGCTTTATTTATGAGCGAGGCGGATCGCAGAAACTGTAAACAGAGCCGTGCACGGCGGAGAAGAGGAGATCGCGCTCGTACACTTCCGCGTTTCCTGGGAGAAGCAGGAGAGCCGGGCGGATGGTCTGGAGCATGCGCGTTGTTCAAAAAGTGAGTAACAGACGTGGGGCTTCGTCTTTTCGAGAAAATCGTGTATTAGACCTTTAAGTATATCCCCTTCAGACATATTTTTGCAGACATATATTTTTCAGTTACAACCCATGTCCTGCACAAATATGGTATCTAATATTATTTTATGTTTGAAAAAAAAATGTTGATTTTATTTATCCCTATGTGTAATGTTTTAAGGTATACTGCAACACTGTATTGAGAGTTCCTGAATTAGTTGTTCAGTTATAAGTAACGCATACATTTTTGAAAATAAATTCCATTATGATATGGTGTTTTTGTGTCACTTACTTGAATCTATCACTATGTTTCAGGGATATACTCTCAAGAAGCTATGCAGAACTACAAATCTCTTGACGCAGACAACTTTTTCGTTTCTGGGTGGGTACCGACTGTGTACCACCTGGAAACCAAGGTGGGGAATTTAATATTCAAAGCAGACGTCAAACCATCCTGGCGGGTTACAGAAGAGCCTCACCATGCATGGGTGGGGAACGTGATCACAGCCCATTGGTACTGCGTGGCAGGGTAATTACTTCCATTTCTCAAACTTTCAGCCTGAATGTTCTTAGTTGTCAAAAGGTAACATCAGTACATGTATTGCCTGAATTTATAATACCTTCCCTGTTAAATAGATTTGATTGTACACACAAAGGTGTAGCTGGTGCATGTCAGAGGCTGCTCAACAACACCATTGGGGATCCGTGATGGAATGTGGGCTACTACACACATGAACTTTTAACTGCATGAAGGGGTATGTAATTTGACTTACAGATGCAGTGATACATGTTAGTTTGAGTTACTAATATTTAATCTCCTTGTCTATTTTCATGTTGCAGACTTGGCGAGACTTGCAGCCATGTTGGAGCTCTTCTATTCAAGATTGAGGCCAGTGTGCACTTTGGCTATTCGTCTGCTACATGCACTGACTTGCCATGCAAATGGAACTTCATGTTCACTAAGAATGTACAGCCATCCAAGGTGCGTAACATCAGATTCTATAAAGAGGAGGTGAGACAGAAGGGCCAGCATTCCAAAAGACAGTACAACAAGAAAAGGTTGGAACCATCTTCCAGTGATGAGCAGGAACGTTTTTTATCATCCTTCGCCGAGTGCAGTACAACAATTGTTGCTGGTACCGGCAGCCATTTACTTCCACCATCACGCCAGAGCCCTTAGACAAGTTTCCTCTGCCACTACCTGGCCTGTTCCAGCCTAAATATAAACAGCAAACTGCTGATGAGCTGTGTAACATTGCCAAAGAAATATGTAAGTCATTGTCTCAAGAGGAAGTAGAGAATGTCAGTGCTGCGACAAAATTCCAGGCTTCCTCCACAGTTTGGCATGATCACCCAGCTGGTGGAATTACAGCCTCAGTTGCTCATAGTGCAGGGCACACAGACACCAAGCAGCCAGCAGTGTCTCTCATTAAGAAAATCTGTGTCAAAAATCTTCTGCCACTGAACACCCCTGCATAACATGGGGATGAAAGCATGAGACAGATGCCTTTGAGGTGTACAAGCTCTTATACACCGGAACACCTGTATCCCCTGGAGGCTTGATGCCCAAACAACTAAGACTGAGTCCTCCAGGACCTCACAGGGACATCAGAATACACAGATCTGGGCTGCAGCTGTCATGCAACAAGACATTCTTTGGAGCTTCTCCTGATGGTATAGCCAAGTGTGGTTGTTGTGGCAAAGGGGTTGTGGAAATGAAAAGCCCCTACAAGCATGGCTTTTCAGCACTTTCTTGTGATGATGGTGACTTCTGCCTGAACACTAATTTAAGGCTGAAACAAGATCATTCCTATTACACACAGGTACAGCTTCAGATGTTTGTCGGTAGTGCACTATATGGTGACTTTGGAATCCTGACTTGTGAGGATTCGCTTGTAATGCATGTTTTGTTAAGGATGTGGAATTTATAGATCAGATGGTGACTAAACTGGAAGTCATTTGGCAAACAGCTGTCTTGCCTGAACTGCTGACCAGGCGTCTTGAGGAAGAACATTTTGAGGAGAAGCAACACGCTGTCCCAGAAGTCACTCTGGTCACTTATTGTCTGTGTAAAACAGTTGATGATGAGGAGGATATGGCTGCTTGTGACAAGTGCAATGAGTGGTTTCACCCTTCATGCCTTCTTCTGAAAGGGTTACCCAAAACTAAGACATGGTATCCTGCTTGCCGTAAGTGTAAGAGAAAGTGAACATTCACTAATGTAAGGTTGGACACACTCTAGTCACTTTAATGCGCAATTACAAACCCAGACCACGTCTATGTGCCACTGCTCCTGAGGTGGTACATGGTGCTACACTGTAAAACCTTTAAGCGGAAATTTACAGTATTTTACTGGCAGCAGTTTTGCCAGGAACGTACTGTAATTTTTACAGTACTGTGCTGTGTTCTGAAATTACAGCATTTTACTATAAATATAGATACAGCATTATACTACAAATTTACAACATAACACTGGTGAGAGGTTTACAATAAATAACTGCATATTTACCGACAAAACTGTATTTGAATTTACTGTAAATTTACAGTATTTTAGGCACAAGTCTTGCCAGTAGGGTACTGTATTTCTTGCAGTCCCTTAATGTATTTTACTGTAATTGAAGACTCAATAGTATTCTGCAAATTTTCATTCTGGTAACAGATCACATTTATAGAGATCTAATACATTTAAACTAATACAAATCATTAAAGTAGTTGTTTTGTAAGATCAGTGCCACTACTACTTTAAATAATGAAATAATAAAGACAGTATTCATTATGAAATTCCCTTTCACCCAGTTTATTAGAATTCAACAGCTGTAAATATGAAAAATATTCATTAACAAAAACTGCAAAATAAAATGGCAGCACATGACATTAATTAAAAGTGAATGGTAATCATTCTGTTGGATTTTTTTTTTTGGAAAAAAAAGCAACTTTTTCTCTGAACATCATTGTACTTGAAACATCTCACGAAAAAACTGAGATTTAAATGAGGTGTCAATGAAGGAACTGAATCCCTCTAATGTGTAGCGTGAGATTGTGTGGGTTCCTGTGTGTGTTTGTGTATGCACACATGTTTGTGTGTATGAATGATCAAATACAGTCCCACTTGAAGTCACTCAGCTTCCTGATGAGTGTGGAGTCATGTGGATTTACGGTTGTCGCCTTCTTTTTGACGATCTTTCCACTCTTCTTGCTTTTCACATTCTCGCGGCTTACTTTTGTGCCCCTCCCTGGATTTAAATTCAATTCATTGAAGCAATTGTACTCATTTGCCTTACAGTGGAAAAGTCAAGTTTTGTTGTTTTCCATTTTGTCGCTTGTATTAGAGATTGTATTCATCAGTATGAATGTACTTCCAGTGAGAGCATTCCTCTCTGGCGTACCTCTCAGTGTTGTATTCACACAGGGCAACTTCAAATATCACGGTTATTGAAATAGCAATAAACTGATGAAATCACAATTTGTTTTAATCTATTGTGTTTATTTGCTTCACGTTGTAGCATTGCCAAAAAAAACAACATTTTGAAACCCACTTTACCTGTAAGTTGACTGCTTATTAGCCTGACTCTGTACTTTTAAGACAACCCATACTCCTGTGAGGTGACTTCAGTATAAATGTATTTGACACAAAATGCCAGGTTTGAGAAGAAGTTAATGACACAGTCCAAGGTTTCCCCTCTGTGGTCTTGTTTGAAATGGCCCAGGAATTTACTTGTGTCAGTGGTCCCCTAAAAGATTTATACCTATGTTTTGGGCAAATATCCCGGCTCTGAGTGAACAGTTTGAGAAAACATGTGACAGTAAGCTGTTCCACATTTTCTTTCATCATCTTTCTGTCTGCCCTCATGTTCTCCTGTCTGGTCTCCTGCCTCGTTATCGCCCTAATGCGCCTCACATGTGTCTACCCTATTTAAGTCTGCTTCCCTGACTTGTCCTGGTTGGTTCCTTGTACGTCTGTCCGCGTGTTCTGTTGGTTTGTCCTCACCTGCATCGGCTCAGCTCAGCTTGTTCCTGCGTTCCTGTGCCTTCTAATTAAAGAAGTTGGATCCACCTGACTGCCTGTGGGTGGATCCGTCCTGCCTGCACCATGACAGTGTAGTTACTTGCAATTAGTTACACTTGGAATTAACACACAGTTTAAGGCAAATGTTTTTTTCTGCATCTTTATCTGCTCCACAGCCATGTGCTGCACTTCTGGGGGGTTTAAGTCATGCACAGAGCAAGGCTGGCTTCATCCCGTAGCGGGACTCCCTCCTTACATGGTTACTGAAAGACAGCCTGGGTAGAAATTCACAGACAGCATTGATTGCTGCAGTCAGTCCAGCGAGCTCAAAGCAGAAATCGGCAAACTGAAGGATACACTGAGGACTCCCCAAACCGACATGTGGCAAGTTGAACTTTTACAAAAGGAGGCTTTAACGCTGAAGCGGAAACTCCTGGAGCGGGATCAAGAAATATCTGAAAGCAACTGAGCGAGGAAGGAGAAACGTCAAAGAGCTGAAGCTCCCAAACGCAGAGAGACTTTGGTGTTGCAGAACATCGACGATAGCTTTCCCAGTCCTGTGAGCCTCAACGAGGATCCTCAGCTCTCGGAGCTCATATATATTATTAAAAAGAACCAGACTGCCACGGGAACTTCAGCTCCTGCCAAGACACCATCTGAATAGAGGACTGATTGCAGACCACCACTGTGTGCTGTGGAACACCACTGACATTGTCCCCTGTGAAAATGTCAAGATCATTATTAATGGAAACACTGAGTCCACTGTGCTGCACCATGAGGATCGAGTAATACTTGGTGGGACCCATTACTTTCAGTTCAACCATCCACGGGAGATGAAAATGCAGATGGAAGCGTCATGCTCAACAAGCTCCCTTAAAGATTTTGATTTTGCAAAAAACAAACTCCTGGTTGTTGGTTCTTGAGTGAGATGAGGAGAATAGTGTTCTCCAACACAGCTCACAGTCCAGGGCCCAGGCTCGCCATCTCCAGTTGGTGAGAATCCAGGGTTCAATCCATAGTTTCAATCAGGCATTAAAACCGAGCCTGCATAACAACAATTGCATTATTGTTTAAAGCCAGTAGTCCAATTTCTCTCACTATCTATAGCTGTGTTCTATCATTATTTTCAAATCAATTTCCTATACTACTGTTTTAATCTACAACAGCATTAAAGGTGCATTAAGGAGTTTTACAACTTTAAAAATACTTATTTTCCACCATAAATATATTAAACATTCTTAATAATGTGTACAATGTGCCCTGACATATTCATTACCAGTACCTCTAACAGCGCTAAATTGTCACTTGAAAGTCACAGTGCCGGTCCGGCACCAGAGTTTTTTTGGGGAGAATTTGAAAGGAATGACGTAATGCGCGCTCCGGCTAGTTAGGTTTCATTTTGTCCGCCATTACTCCGCCAGATGCTTAGTGAGCAACAGCTGAGCAGGATCTTCCAGAAAGTCAGAACAGACTGGCTTCTAGCACTGCCACAGCTCCACACAGACTCCACCAGGTGAAAGAAACGCAAATTTTACTTGAGCGCGACTAAAAGGGCGAGGAAGGAGTTCCCCTCTTCCGTGCACGTCAGCCACAGGCACGAGTGTTTCACTAAGCTGCATTATGCCCAATGCCTGCAGGGGGCGCTGTTTCGCATAAAACGTGCAAATTCCTTAATGCATCTTTAATATGCATGTCTTTGAAACAAAATCACATTAGAGTACATGAATTAACTTTTTTTCACCGATGTTAATGACCAAATGAACTTGCCCTTTTTAAATCTTCGCTTAAGTTTTTACATTTTTAATCTCTTTCTAAATTACTTTCAATTACAATTTGAGAATTGCAATAAAATGTGTGAAATAAATAATGAATCAAACTCACAACTTAAATCAAGCTATTAAATCAATGAAGAGAAAGTGAAGTTCAGCTTTCATCCTTAATTTACCAAATCCTCAAAAAATTATACCAAGAGGTCCTTTTAGCACCCAATATACATATAAACTTTTTAAAGTAGCAACAGCAACATACAAAATGCTGAACAGTAATGTTATGACACACTTCTCACTTCAACAGAACACACAAAAGGCAAGAAAAATACTTTGATGCAGCATGTGCCACTCCTGCTTAGCATTAGCTTAGCGCTAGCATTTTTACCCTCATGGTAATTACAACACAACTGACTCACCAAGATGTTCAGTCCCAAAACCCATCTTCCCTCCCCTATTTACAAGTTATTAAGAATGTGACAGCACCATAGAGAGTCCATTGAATGGAGCGAGGATACACACTTCCTTTTACCAAAATAAAACAGGTTTCAAAATAAAATGCTGTGTGGCACCCTGGAAATTTCATCCAACGCCATCCGTCATCCTTCTGTCCTCCATCTCAGCAGTGTCTGTCCACATGTCCGGCAAGGCTGTGGTTCGGGACCCTGACACCCACAGTCTCTTGTCCCGTTTTGGCCTCCAAGACATTGTGGGTGTTAAAGGAATACTCCGAAGATTTTGGGCCCACGCCCTATCCCGATCATTTACACAGTGAGATACGCTCATAAATACCTTTATTGTGTCCGTTCGTGCAGCCGCGGGCTCCCAGCTGTTAGCATCGTAGTTAGCTTAGCTCAACTGTGGGAGGTGAAGAGGAGACAGAGCCGGACTGACGAAAGTGGACAAAATCCTCCTTCCAGTGGTCCAGGGGACGGCGTATTAGCACGTGAAGTAAATCCGAATGGTTATAAAACATTTTAAAAGACGTTTTTTCCTTTTCAATTCATTAAAATAACATGTTGATCCACACAGACCTGAGCATGCGCAGTGCTCCGCGGAAGGATATACCGGCGCACAGCAGCAGCAGCACAGACTCAGCCGCTGTGCGCCGGTATATCCTTCCGCGGAAGGATATACCAAGTTTTTTTCCCCTGGCTCACGGGCCGGATGGTGCGTGTGTTTACGTTCTGCCGCTAGCATGTGCAGCTACACCTGCAGCCATGATTGCTATTGCTAGCAGCTTCGTCCATGCCTCACATGTCCGCGTGGCGCATTGGTCTCTGGGACGTCATGTCATGAATTTCCGTCCATGGACGTCCGCGCGCAGGACAGATTTTGTGACCGCGTTGCGCGTATGCGCACGTCGCGCCGGTACACGCATGCGCCAGAGCGCCACAGCAAACAAACCATGACAGACGCTGACTTTGAAAAGTGAGTCTGTGAAGCGAACAGGCTGCAACTCTGTCTGAAGAAACTCAGAGAAAAGCTGGAGGACGGAGAGAGCAGACTCTGTCAGGAGGAGGAGGAGGTCTGTCACTGAAGAGAAGCAGTGTGGAACTATACCGCGGCTGGCGGGGGGCTCACTTATTGGGGGGGATGCGCGTGCCTCGGAGGGAATATGTCTGCTTTAAGTGACGCTTAGGGCATAGCGCCCCCACGCTTCAATGGTGAGGACAAGTACTGCATGCAGATCGGCATCTTTATTAAAGTGAAGCGCAAATCATCCATTAAAATTGGCCGAATTCTGCATATAATCCATGATTATGATCATACTAAATCAAGAATAATAAATTAAAGGAAATACATGGGGGAAACAGCATTTTTCCAATATTTAGGGCCCCCCCCAAATTTCAAAAATCATGTTTTCAGGGGGGCTCATGTCTCATCAAGGGGGGCTGAGACCCCCCTGGCCCCCCATAGTTCGCACCCTGAGTGAAAGTATCTAATCGCTTGGGCGCCGGCCCAGGATTCAGAAACAGAAAAAAAAAAGGATGCGTGGATCAGTGCGCCTGCCTGGAACGTCCACAGCTGAGCCCAAATGTAGCAGGAGAGAAGAGCGTTGGCATCGGTGATGCGCCGCAAAGCCGACACAAACACGCGGAAATGGGAAGCATGGACAACAACAAGAACATTTAGGTTTTATTTTGTTCCCTACTGTATCGAAACCGAACCGAACCGTGACCTCAGAACCAAGGTACCTATCGAACCCAGATTTTTGTGTATCGTTACACCCCTAATGATAACTGATGGATATCAAACCACTCTGTTGACCTTCTTATTTCATTTTCTATTGTTAACCACAGCTGTTTAATGTCTGGTCCAGAACTAAAGTCATTTGTATCATCTGCACATGTCATTCAAATAAAGTATAAATAACTGAGGCTATAAATCTGAACCTTGTGGAGCAACGTGAGTCGCTTTTGTAAAATGTGACCCAGTAGTATCAATTTAAACATCCTGAAAGTTCTTATTGAAATAACTTCTGTATTTAGTGGAACACCTCTGATGCTGTAACACTCCAATTTGTGCAGAAGTATTGATGATTGATTTTGTCAAAAGCTTTACTTACATCAAGAAAAACACCTGTTCAAAAGGACTTATTACATTTCTCAGTGAATGGTTTCAGGACACAGTCCATGACTTCCTTTACTTCTTCCTTCATAAACTTTCTGCTGCTTGAAGAACATCGACAGTTCGACTTTCTCAAGATCAGAGTCTGCAGTGAGAGAAGAGCTACAGCTGACTTCATGGAGTTAAAATCATTCCAAAACCTCACAAACACTCAGAACATCTTCTCAACGTCCACATAATGAACAATGAGTCCATTCGTCACATTACAGAACCGAGCAGTGTGGATCGTTCACAAGGCTGGGTTTCTAGAACACACTCTGTTTATTTATAGAACTATTAAAAATCCAGGATCTTGTCAAATGTTATGCATGAATAATTGTATTCAAAGCATTTATTGAATTACGACCAAGTAACATATAGAAATTCTTCACAACTCAAGTGAGAACTCATAAATTTAGAGGAAAAAGGGAATTTAACAATACCTAAATGTCAAACCATTGACAGAAGTTTCAGTGTGTTTCGACATGAAGTTAAACTTTGGAACAGTCTGAATATCAACACAAGCAATGAGAAAATATCCCCTGACTTCAGCTGCTGTATGAGCAGACGCTCTGGTCACAGTATAAAGAAAGTGGGTCCAAACACTCCTGTCACATCAACAATCTGTCATTCGACTTGTGTTTGTTTTTCCACATTAACTGACCTTTCCATGACCTTTCAGGTATTGTTGTTCTTCCTTGTTTTGAGTTACATGAAATCAGGAAGTTTTTGAGAATTCACTGTCAATTGACTGGTGAGGACTTTGGGGTGGATTAAACTAGATTTCTTCTTATTTTCAAGCAGAATTAAAGAAATGAAATATTGGACTGTTACATTTGTTGTTCCCTATTGAAAGTGTTCCAGCGCAGGGTGAATCTCCACCACCGGAGGGCGCTGCAGCGTCTCCTGCCAGGACTGACCTGGTGAATGTCAGATCCCTCAGCAACAAAACCTTGATCCTGAGGGACTCTTTCAGCTCCAGTGACTGGATTTCCTCTGTGACTGACACTTGGATCAGCGCTGGTGACTGTGGAGCTTTTAATGAACTTGTACCAGCTGTGGACATCAGGCCATGGAGCTGGAACGGCAGATATTTATAGAAATGCTCCTGGTTTTGTCCCCAGGCCTTCGTCCCCGTTGTGTCTGTTTAAAGGGTCTTTATTGGTGTTTCGATCGTTACTCAGACATTTATTTCTAGGAGTAAATGTTTGACTTTCAGGTAAAGAGGTGTTATGACCCAGGTGATGTGTGTGAGGATCAGCAGCCTCCTCAGGTGTCCTCTCACCTCCTGAGTGTGTGTGATTGTGATTGGTTGATGGAGGGCAGGTGGGGAGTGTTGCTGGAGCCAACAGAGGACTGATCATGAACACACTTTTAACTTTGATGCTTTAAACCAGGGCTACTCAACCCTGGTCCTCGTGGGCCGCAATCCAGCATGTTTTAGATGTTTCCCTCTTCCAACACAGCTGATTCAAATGATTAGGATCGTTATCAGCCTGATCATTTGAATCAGCTGTGTTGGAAGAGGGAAACATCTAAAACATGCTGGATTGCGGCCCACGAGGACCAGGGTTGAGTAGCCCTGCTTTAAACTGTGACTGAGATTCAAACACTCTTTATCTTCTGATGTGAACTGATGAATGAATGAATGAATGAATGAATGAATGAATGAATGAGGGCAATTGGAGAGTTCAGTAAAAGACAATATCATCAGCAGAGAAGCTGATTTTCTTTCTCTTGTTGTGATTTATAGCTGATATGGGAAATGATTTCTTCATGTGAACAATCAGGTTTGATCATCAACAAAACTATTTCGGGACTGAAAAAGTGAGGGCAGCCATGTTGTAGTGATTGATTACTGAGATGATGAGGTTGGACTTCTCAAAGGAAATGATCTGGTTTCATCATGAAAAACAAACAGATATAACTCTATCTGCTACTCATTTGTTTCAAACCACAATGTAGACATGGATCAGCTATCAGTGTGTTGGTTGAACATCTGCTGTGTGTTCAGTGAAGTGTATCAGTGTGTAGCAGTGAGTTCAGTTTCTGTTCAGTCTGACTGAGGGAGGTTTTTGTACGACGGTTTTTCACTGTGTGAACACAGCTTGACTGTTGATAACATGACCACTCAGACAGTAATAAACTGCAGCATCTTCAGCTTGAACTCCACTGATGGTCAGAGTGAAGCGAGAGTTTGATCCACTGCCTGTAAAACGACCTGGAATTCCTGAAGCTCGACGGTTGGCCAAGTAAATGAGGCTTTTAGGAGGTTTTCCATCTTTCTGTTGGTACCAGTCTAAATCCTGGTCACCATCACGATAAACATAAACCTTCTGACTGGTGTGACATGGTATGGAGACGGTTCCTCCCACAGCAGAGCTGACTGCTGCAGACTGAGTCACTGTGACCTGGCCTCTGGACTCTGAGGAGACACAGACAGAAAGACAAAGCAGCCTCATGGTTCTGTGGGCTTCATTTCAGAGGGACGGATGTTGATGGAGGAGAGCAGTTGGATTCTCTGGACTTTACCTGTGAAGCAGCAGCAGAGGAGAGTCCAGATGAGGACGCAGATCACACTCATGTTTGTGAGCAGGAGGATTTCTCTGTCTTCTCTGGTCCTGAAGGACAGCTGTCAGTCCTCCAGTCTTCAGCTGTCAGGACTATAAACTCTCCCAGAGCACTGGAGCATGGAGCTGCTGATGCAAAGTGTCTCTCTATGGAAATGCTCTGACTGACTCCAACAGGGACTTGATCACTTCCATCACTGACTTTCACTCTGGATTCTCACTTTTAGTGGAATATTGAAGGAATGTGCTGGATATTTAAAGATGAGTCTGGAGTTTTCTCCATTTTCCACATTGTCACGTATGTTCCTGGTTTAGTTTTGGTGAGTTAGTTTGTTTCCCAGTCAGAGAGTGGTGTCTCTCTGCAGTCAGAGGTTTTTGTACAGCGGCTCAATGAGTTTGTATCACTGTGGTTCACGTTCGGTGGAGGAACCAGACTGGATGTTGGAAGTAAGTTGATTCTCCTTTAATAATGACGGCTAAATAGTTCAAATTCAATCATTAAACCTTCTTCTGAATGATTTGAGATCAGAAAAATCTGTTTTTCTAGATAAATATTGCAATGATGAAGTTTTAATCTCCTCTGATTTCATGTGGTAGAGCTCAGCTCTGCTTCACTTTCAGTAAATCAAGGAGAAAAGTTTTCCTCTCAAGCTTCCAGTGGATTAAAATCAAGATTAAGTGATGAAAAAACTATTGTCATTAATTAATTAAGGGGTGACACAAGATGTATTTTAATCTTGATGAATCACCTAATCAGGCTTAGGGCTTTTTTTTCAATTTGAAAATTGCATTTTTCAACGTCGACATTGTCCTAAGTTGTTCTACATGGCACTTTATTTTGAAAGAAAATCCAATAAGCTCCAAAAGGAAATTCTTTCTCTGTGTTTGATTCCCAATGAAGACACTCTGGTGAGAAATCAGTCACTGCAGGACGTCGCCTTGCTAAAACTTCAACATTGACTTTAAATTCAACTTTTGAACTGATGGTTTGGACTGATGAATGCTTTATGTTATGGACTGAAAACTGCCTTCAAATGGCACTTGTCAAAACCTCCTCATATAACAGCTTTATTGACTGTTTGTCTTTTGAAATTCTGTTGTAAATCATTTTAAAAACCGACGTTGATTTGAAGCTGATGTTGTTAAAGTTTCCTCTCATAAACTTTGTGAAAACATGGACTCAAATCTTTGCCAGTAAAGGTTGAGACATGTGCTTGCGTTGCTTTGGGTGCAGTTTGAGGAGTTTGAGGTCAAACTGTTGGAGGATTCTCTCTGTGCTGATGTGCATGAGAGGCTTCTTAAAGGGAAGTGAAACAATGTGTGAGCCAGTGACTGCTGGAGCAGAAAAAGCATCTGACAGCAACTTCTTCAAGGACAAAAGCATCGGTGTCCCACTCAAGCTGTGCGGCTGTGTGCTCCCTGTCCTCCAGGTGATACCCGGCCCACCCTGACGGTGCTGCCCCCCTCCAGAGAGGAGCTGCAGCAGGGGACGGCCACGCTCATGTGCCTGGCCAACAAGGGCTTCCCCTCAGACTGGAGTCTGAGCTGGAGGGTGGAGGACAGCAGCAGCAGCAGCAGCAGCAGCTGGGAGCAGAGCAGCAGCCCCGGGGTGCTGCAGAAGCTGGACGGCCTCTACAGCTGGAGCAGCACCCTGAGGCTCCCTGCAGACCAGTGGAGGAAGGTGGGCTCTGTGACCTGTGAGGCCACCCGGGGCTCCCAGACTCCCCTCAGAGAGACACTGAGGAGAGACCAGTGTTCCCAGTCCTGACCGGACTCACTGGGACTCTCTCACTCATCTCACCTCTGTCACTCTCTCTCTCTCCCTTTTTCTGTCTTCACACCAAACTGACTTCAGCAATATTCCTCTTCTGCCTGCTGATTTTCTTCAAGCTTTGACAAAATAAACATTGTTTTCACATCAGCTGTTCACTCGTGGATTTCTTCTTTTCAACAATAAACTCATCGTTTTGGAGCACAGATTTCACTTCATGGATTTTCTCTGTATTCCACCTCTTGTTTCACACATTTCATATGAACCAGAATAAAAACAGTCAGTGAGTCAGAGGAAGCTGCTCTCTTCACTCAGGATCAAGAAACCTGCTTAACCTGCCTTCATGTCATCCAATACACATTCAGATCATTGTGACAATTTAGCATTTCTTCACGTGCAGACTGGACTTCAGAGAGACAGAAGAGAGTTTATAAAACACAATACAGCATCATCAGCATACATGTTGACTTTCTCAATCGCTATTGCAGTTGATGAGCCGAGTTGGAGAGTCTGTCTCCCCCTGTTGAAATTAGATTCATAAATACTTTAAACTTTCACTGAATAAGAATGACACACTATCAGAGCATAAATATTTATTTTGTTGTTAAAAAAAATCACACCAATGTATAGAGTCTAATCTACAAACAATGAAAAAAACAAAATATAAATTATGTACAATAGTAGGAAAAAACCACACCAATGTATACAGTCTAATCTACAAACACGCAATGAAAAAAACAATAAAATATAAAGTATGTATAACAGTAGCGCAGAGCCACAAACAGGTCACTCCTGTGCAGCACTGAACACATCCCCTGCGACTCTCTTGTGATGGTGGGCTGGATATTTGGATTCGCCTCCAGTCTGCCTTGCAGCACAGCACACAGCGCTGACAACTCCTTGCTTCGAGGTGGAGGCCGGACGACCCATACAGGCTTTCCATCCAAGATGGCGTCCTCCTCCTCTGACATGAGGTCAATGGATGCCATTTCCCATGTGCCCTCTTCGTTGCCATAGACAACGCCACCTCTGGCTTTGAAAAGCTGCCAAAACACAGAGAAAACGGGAAGTTTAGCACTGAGCAAATTAGATTGGGGAGAGTCAAAGTAAAGCATGTAGAGACGCAGTCTCTACTTACTCTTCTCTTCCTGCTTAATTGCTGCAGCAACCCTGCGCCTCCCCTTCTCCTCAGGAGGATCATCTTGGCCCCTGAAAGTTAGCTGGAGTGTTTCAAAATAGGTTTTGCAGGAGGCTGAAGAGGAAAGGGTTCAATTAATAATGAAATTGGTCACATATAGTGGAACAGCTCAGCATATAAGGAAGAAAACTCAAGTAACTTCCGAGTTAGTTTTAGTGGCACAAGACAGTTCAACTCACCAACTATAGTTTCAGGCTCCACATTTGGATGGGCCAATGAAACCTCCTGTGCGAGAAAGGTGGTCGCCTTTGAATTGTGGGGTGAAGACACACTGGAAAACAAATAAAGTCTGTGATTAGAAGGGAATGGCCTGCTGACTGGGTCAGGCTGAAACAACACTTTTAGAATTTAATATAACCCAAACATTCAAATTGTAATCACACCTTATATATGCATATATATACATTTACTGGAATAATTTTGGGCCTTGTGGAGCCTCCTCACAGTTTCCTGAGAAAGAAGAATGAGAAAATGTTAAATACTGAACATGTAGTAAAGTTGCTTAAATAATAAAAGAATCACCGTCGTGACCCGTCATTGCAGACAGCTACTAGCAAACATTTTTGACAAAGTTTGTTGACCTGTATGGACCACTTAAGTGCACGTACATTTACATTTGAGACACTGAATGCTAGATTATGGCCCTGTTTATGCATTTTAGTGTTTTTCATTTGAGTGGCTCAATGGATTGTGGGGACAGCACCATATCAACTACAGAGATATTGAGGTTCAAATAATGAGGCATTTTGAAGAAAGTCAGCAACTCCAGATGTCATGTGGAAATATCTATGCTGTTGAGTTTATGAATCTCCTGTCCAAAAAAGATGAGGGTTCTTTGGAAAACCTGTGGAGGTTTGGGATACAAAGGGGGCCGGGACTGACTCTGCGCCATGCTTCCTACCAGCTGATCGCATTACATGCAGATGTGCTCAAAGTTTTGCAACTGTTCCATTCCCTTCTGGTAAAGAGCAAGTGTCTGTGGTCATACCATTGTGCTCAATGGTTGAAATATAAGTCAAGTGTTTCACATTGGTTTACATTAGTGGGACAATAAAGAGTTGTAGATCTTTTTGTCGAGTACATTGCTACTTTGTTTTTTTTTTTTTTTTTTTTTTTTTTAATCTGTTCAGTTCAATAAGGTGATTTGCACTTTATTTGTGTTGTCTCTCTTACACGAAGAGCCAGGGAAATGCTTAACACTTGAGACACAAGCATAGTAGAATCTTAAAAAAATGTTTCATATTTTTGGATGAAAATTAGGTGTTTTTCAAAAAAAAGTTATATTTTGAAATGTAGTGTTCGGCCCTGGGTGAAAGGTCCATGGGGTTATTTGCAGGGTTGGTTGCATATTATTTATCCTTGGAACAATGTAGCTTCATAATATTCACCTATCAGCCATCCATATTGTTTATAAGTTAATTAATTCAAAATCAAAAAAATGTGTTGTCCTTCTGAAGCAATGTTCCTGCAAACAATTCTTGTTCTCACAAAATCTAAGACCGACATCAAACTTTTTGCACTATATGTTTGTGCATCCTTAACTGCACTGTCTGCAGCACCTTCTCTTCATCGTTATCTTTACTGCAAAATGATCATATATGATCAATAGATTGCAGATGACCTGCAGTAAATAATGGGCTTTTGGGGGCAATGCTTCTGTCTGGCAGCCTCTTGTACTCTCCATTGACCTCTTTCAGAGAAATTCGTGTGGCTCCCCCACCACACCTCCCATTCCAGAGCATTTGCAAAACAAAGTGTGCCCCCTGCATCTCCAAGCCCCCCTTCCCCTCCCCTTCGCTAAGTCAATTTACTGATAGCCCTCTTTAGTTTTAATACAATGATATTTATAGCCTAACATAAGGTTGAGGGCGAGTCTGTGTAGAGCATTTGAATTTAAAGTTACAACAGGAAAACATTGTCAGATTTCTCTGGAATACTCCCTTGGAACAGAACTCAAACAGGGCTACAGCAGGGCTATAACTGGCTGTAACCCTTACATAAAACCATAAAACAACTTTGATTTCAATTTTAGGAGACAGATTCAAATACAACTAAGTATGTACGGATTCTAGACAGTGTAATGATCATGAAACAAATCACGTTTAAGCCATTTTACTCCAATGTGATGAATCCAGTCTAATAAAATGAAGTGATATTGCTCTTTTAAAGTTTTGGGAGAGTGTATGAAGTATTGAACTCAGTGATCAACAAAGAGTGAGAAATTGGACCCAATGGCAATTTTAATTTTGTAGAACTTAAAAAAAATTAAATAAATAAATAAATAAATATTTATATATATATATATATATATATATATATATATATATATATATATATATATATATTAGTGCTGTCAATTTTAATCGTGATTAATCCATTGAGGTCTGCCAATTGGGTCAAAGAAAAGAATTCGAGGATAATAGTGTTTTTTCCTGACATTGGAACTGATTTATGAGGATTAGAATCTTCATTGCAATTAATCTCAACTTTAAAAAAGTTAATTGTTGACAGTTCTCCATGAATTAATCATGATTAATTGCGATCAATGCAATTAAATTGCGATCAATGCGATTAAAACTGACAGCACTAATATATATATATATATATATATATATATATCCATATTAGGAGTGGGACTCGATTAAAAAAATTAATCTAATTAATTAGGGCCTTTGTAATGAATTAATCTCAATTAATCGCATATCGATATTTGACCCGAGATCAGTGAGAACCTTTCTTTTTCTAATGGATTTTGATATAGTGAATCAATATAGTGATACATAAGCTTAAGCAACAAAACACTGTTCATTTTTTCAGCAAGGAAGGAGGAATTTAACCAAGACAAATAAACCAATACACATTGATTAGTGCAACTTTTGTTGGGCTGGGCGAGGGTCCTTGAAGTAGTCGGAGTGACGTCCTCTTCAACTCTAGCTGTATGCGAGGCTTGCGTGTTGGCCGCTGCTGCGACATGCTTAGCATTCAGTTGATATAGCAGGCTCGATGTGCTGCGATGGTATGCAAATTCTTTGCTGCACAATGTGCATACAGGTTTGGTTTTATCCACGCTGCCATCCGCTGGCTTTTTAAATCTAAATTTTCTGTGCACTAGTGCGCTGTCATCAGGAGCAGTGTTGCCAACTCCCCAGTAAGGAAAGTCACTATTGGCTGTCCTAAAAGTCGCCAGAAGTCGCTAGATGAGGTCGTTACCTAATTTGCAATTTGCATGTAATTGTAATGGACGCTGTAGGAGAGAGGAATAACGTCATGGGAGAAGCAAAATGTGAGTTAAAAAAACACACTAAATATGTTTAGAACTACAAATGAACTTTCTTCTGTTGATTCTTGGTTTGTCAGCAAGTGAGCAGTGGCGTATTTGCGCACACGCGATTCATTTGAAGTGTGGAGGAGTGGTGTGGGTCTGCTCTCTGCTCTGACTGCAGCAGGGGGCGCTGCTGGGACTGGCCGCCTGTGAGTGCTTTGGGACGGGGGAGGGGCTCATGCAGCGCCCACTGCTCATTGAGGACAGCAGCTGCAGAACGAGACATCCTGTTGTTAACCATTCCTGCCTTCGGTCTCCTAACCGTGGTTGGGGGACGCAGGGGAGATCTTCTCCAGGGCCAGGGATGACTTCTCCTCTGGGGCTAACTCCCAAAAACAAGGTTACCTCTGCTTGAAGAATGGTGGCAAAAAGAACAACTCCAGTAGTGCTGAAGAGCTGGCACTTTATTACTGCACTGCACAAAAGTTTCCTTCCCTATCTGCCCCGGTCGCCGTACCTGTCCTCACTGCCTCCTGCACGCTCACTCACCGGGCACGCTGCTCGGCCGCGCGCACATGCACACACATGCACGCTCTCTCTCTCTCTCTCTCACTCACGCACTGAGCTCCTGAACACACACACAGACACATCTCACAACACTGTCACGTCTCCAGAGCTCCAGAAAAAGTCGCTAAATTTGTTGCTAGTCGCTTTTGACAAAAAAAGTCGCCAGGAGGCTTTGGAAAATCGCCAGATTTAACGAGAAAGTCACCAAGTCGGGAGCTGTTTCGTTGTTGTGTCACAGCGAAATATGTCCGGGTGAAACTCGTCCGGTGACAAACGTTCCGCGACAATTTGCGATAATTTTTTTATCGCGTTAAAATTTCTGTAATTAATTAATCGTAACTAACGCGTTAAAGTCACAGCCTTAATATATATATCTATCTATATCTATATATCTAAATATCTATATCTATCTATATATCTATCTATAGATAGATATATATATTAAGGCTGTGACTTTAACGCGTTAGTTACGATTAATTAATTACAGAAATTTTAACGCGATAAAAAAATTATCGCAAATTGTCGCGGAACGTTTGTCACCGGACGAGTTTCACCCGGACATATTTCGCTGTGACACAACAACGAAACAGCTCCCGACTTGGTGACTTTCTCGTTAAATCTGGCGACTTTCCAAAGCCTCCTGGCGACTTTTTTTGTCAAAAGCGACTAGCAACAAATGTAGCGATTTTTTCTGGAGCTCTGGAGACGTGACAGGACGTCTCGCTCTGCAGCTGCTGTCCTCAATGAGCTGCGGAGCTGCGTGAGCCCCTCCCCCGTCCCAAAGCACTCACAGGCGGCCAGTCCCAGCAGCACTCCCTGCTGCAGTCAGAGCAGAGAGCAGACCCACACCACTCCTCCACACTTCAAATGAATCGCGTGTGCGCAAATACGCCACTGCTCACTTGCTGACAAACCAAGAATCAACAGAAGAAAATTCATTTGTAGTTCTAAACATATTTAGGGTGTTTTTTTAACTCACATTTTGCTTCTCCCATGACGTTATTCCTCTCTCCTACAGCGTCCATTACAATTACATGCAAATTGCAAATTAGGTAACGACCTCATCTAGCGACTTCTGGCGACTTTTAGGACAGCCAATAGTGACTTTCCTTACTGGGGAGTTGGCAACACTGCTCCCAACGACAGTGCACTACTTGGTCTCGTGCACAGAAAATTTAGATTTAAAAAGCCAGCGGATGGCAGCGTGGATAAAACCAAACCTGTATGCACATTGTGCAGCAAAGAATTTGCATACCATCGCAGCACATCGAGCCTGCTATATCATCTGAATGCTAAGCATGTCGCAGCAGCGGCCAACACGCAAGCCTGCATACAGCTAGAGTTGAAGAGGACGTCACTCCGACTACTTCAAGGACCCTCGCCCAGCCCAACAAAAGTTGCACTAATCAATGTGTATTGGTTTATTTGTCTTGGTTAAATTCCTCCTTCCTTGCTAGAATAATGAACAGTGTTTTGTTGCTTAAGCTTATGTATCACTATATTGATTCACTATACCAAAATCCATTAGAAAAAGAAAGGTTCTCACTGATCTGGTTCTCACTGGTCAAATATCGATATGCGATTAATTGAGATTAATTAATTACAAAGGCCCTAATTAATTAGATTAATTTTTTTAATCGAGTCCCACCCCTAATATATATATATATATATATATATATATATATATATATATATATATATATATAGCCAGTATGTCTGATGCAAGTGTGTTTTTTTTTCCTGAATGTGCCAACTAGTCATTCTCAATAACAATAACGAGGTTTTGAACTGATCATTAAATAATTGAGATTTTGGAGGATCGTCCCTTCATTTTTGATGCTGGCTCAACGACTAGCACCTTGACACGTTAAACTAGTTCATGTAAATCTTTCATTGCCTAATCCACCCTTCTCAGGTGCCACTCATTTCTTGGAAGTGTGTCCTCCATGATAATCACACCATCCACTTTCAAATAGCGATGAGGTACCTGCCACTTCTGTCTTCAGGAGGAATTCATGAGGATGAGGTGACTTGGAATTGAAAGCTCCCACCTTGGGATACCTGTGACTTTTTAGGGGGCCACCCTTGCCTCAGCCATCACCGAACTGTGATAGAATTCATCCTTGTCATTCACATATCTGATGTAGGAACATGAGGCATAACCAGTGCTACTGGTGTCTGAAAAATGGTGCAAGAATGGTTGTTATATCTGCTCGGTCAGTGATTTTGTGGCATCTTTTAAGGTTGATAATGATACTGAGAACTTTATTGAAATTTCCTTGCCAATCTGAAGACTCTCAGAAATCGATTATTTTCCAATATTTGTGTTGTGTGACAGAGGACTCGTCTGTCTCTGAGCCATCATGACCGGAGTCCAGGACAGGAGCAGCAATCCAGTTTTGAAAAGGTAAAGACTGTTTTCCGAGAGTCTGTTTTTAGGATCACACTCATGATCTCTACAGGAGCTGTGTTTTCTGTATACAGCCTGAAGTGAGTAATTTATGAAACCATTAATTGGAGACTTTCCTTTATTTAATCTGCATTTGCATCTGAGTAAGTGTGCAGTCATTTGAGTATGTGGTGTGGATATGTTTGGCTTATTGGCCCTTTGAACTGTCAAAAATAGAACTGCTCAAACATGTCTGCCATTCTTCCATTTCCCTGACTGGAATGAATGAATTATTTCTATTCTATTCTCTTTATTGTCCACACAGAGGGTCTGATGTTAACTGGGTCTCTTTTCAGGCTCCTGACGTTGACATGTCTCCCAGAGTTTCTGAGGCTGGACGGCCTGAACAGATATGTATGATTGTTTCCTAAATTTTTGTCTAATTCGTGTTTGACATCCAAGAAATACATCCCATGTCAGCTATTGAGGTTTTGTTTATCATCTTTGTTTTATTTTATGTGCAATCCAATGGGAGGCTTATTAAAAGTTTTGTCCTCTGGAGTCTGAAGACATTCTTTCTCTACAGTGTCCCAAACATCGTCTGCTGTGCGTTACTATGACGACCTATGATGTGGCTTCACTGCCGATGGCCGCTACGCTTCTTGTGATGGGTCAGTCGGGTTCAAGTGCAAAGGTACAGTGGGAAAAACTTTTTAAAACTCAGACGTATCGAAAGGTAAATTGGAGATCACATTGTGATAAAATGTTCAATACAATCTTCTCATGTGAACTGATGAATGAATGAGGGCAACTGGAGAGTTCAGTAACTGACACTATCATCAGCAAGAAGCTGCTTTTTCTCTCTTGTAGTGATTTATAGCTGAGATGGGAAATGAGTTTGGTTATGGATGGATTTTGATGAGGTTTGATCATGAACAAAAAGTAGACTGAAAAAGTGAGGACAGCCATGTTGTAGTGATTGATTACTGAGATGATGATGATGGTCTTCTCAAGGGAAATGATCTGGTTTAATCATGACAGATATAAGTGGGTACAGAAAGTACTCAGACCCCTTGAAATTTCTCACACTCCGTGTCATTGCAGGCATTTGCCAAAATCAAAAAAACTTCATTTTATTTCTCATTAATGTACACTCAGCAACCCATCTTGACAGAAAAAAAAAATATAGAAATTTTTGCAAATTTATGAAAAAAGAAAAACTGAAATATCTCACGGTCATAAGTATTCAGACCCTTTGCAGCGACATTCATATTTAACTCACATCCTGTCCATTTCTTCTGATCCTCCTTGAGATGGTTCTGCTTCTTTATTGCAGTCCAGCTGTGTTTAATTAAATTGATTGGACTTGATTAGGAAAGGCACCCACCTGTATAAGACCTTACAGCTCACAGTGCAGGTCAGAGCAAATGAGAGTCATGAGGTGGACGGAGCTGCCCAAGGAGCTCAGAGACAGAATTGTGGCAAGGCACAGATCTGGCCAAGGTTACAGAAGAATTTCTGCAGCACTCAAGGTTCCTAAGAGCACAGTGGCCTCCCGAGTCCTCAAATGGAAGAAGTTTGGAATGACCACAACTCTTCCTCGACCTGGCCGTCCAGCCAAACTGAGCAATCGTGGGAGAAGAGCCTTGGTGAGAGAGGTAAAGAAGAACCCAAAGATCACTGTGGCTGAGCTCCAGAGATGCAGGAGGGAGATGAGAGACAGTTCCACAAAGTCAACTATCACTGCAGTCCTCCACCAGTCGGGGTTTTATGGCAGAGTGGTGCAATGGAAGCCTCTCCTCAGAGCAAGGCACAGGAAGCCTGCATAGAGTTTTCCAAAAAACACAAGAAGGACTCCCAGACTATAAAAGATAAGATTCTCTGATCTGATGAGACCAAGATTGACGTTTTCGGTGTTTATTCTAAGTGGTATGTGTGGAGAAAACCAGGCACTGCTCATCACCTGCCCATTACAATCCCGACAGTGAAACATGGCGGAAGGAGCATCATGTTGTGGGGTTTTTTTTCAGCTGCAGGGACAGGACGACTGGTTGCAACTGAAGTAAAGACGAATGCGGTCAAGGAAAGAGAGATCCTGGAGGAAAACCTCTTCCAGAGTGCTCAGGACCTCAGACTGGGCCCAAAGTTCACCTTTCAACAGGACAATGACCCTCAGCACACAGCTGAAATAACAAAGGGGTGGCTTCAGAAAACCTCTGTGACCGTTCATGACCGGCCTAGCCAGAGCCCTGACCTAAACCCAATTGAGCATCTCTGGAGAGAACTAAAAATGGCTGTCTGAATACTTTCCGTAACCACTGTAACTCTGTCTGCTGCCAGTTTGTTTCAAACCACAATGTAGACATGGATCAGCTATCAGTGTGTTGGTTGAACATCTGCTGTGTGTGTTCAGTGAAGTGTATCAGTGTGTAGCAGTGAGTTCAGTTTCTGTTCAGTCTGACTGAGGGAGGTTTTTGTACGACGGTTTTTCACTGTGTGAACACATCTTGACTGTTGATAGCATGATAACTCTGACAGTAATAAACTGCAGCATCTTCAGCTTGAACTCCACTGATGGTCAGAGTGAAGCGAGAGTTTGATCCACTGCCTGTAAAACGACCTGGAATTCCTGAAGCTCGACGGTTGGCAAAATAAATGAGCCATTTAGGAGGTTGTCCATCTTTCTGTTGGTACCAGTAAAAATAGTGGTTCCCAGAACCAGATAGATAAACATCCTGACTGGTGGTACATGTGATGGAGACGGTTCCTCCCACAGCAGAGCTGACTGCTGCAGACTGAGTCACTGTGACCTGGCCTCTGGACTCTGAGGAGACACAGACAGAAAGACAAAGCAGCCTCATGGTTCTGTGGGCTTCATTTCAGAGGGACAGATGTTGATGGAGGAGAGCAGTTGGATTCTCTGGACTTTACCTGTGAAGCAGCAGCAGAGGAGAGTCCAGATGAGGACGCAGATCACACTCATGTTTGTGAGCAGGAGGATTTCTCTGTCTTCTCTGGTCCTGAAGGACAGCTGTCAGTCCTCCAGTCTTCAGCTGTCAGGACTATAAACTCTCCCAGAGCACTGGAGCATGGAGCTGCTGATGCAAAGTGTCTCTCTATGGAAATGCTCTGACTGACTCCAACAGGGACTTGATCACTTTCATCACTGACTTTCACTCTGGATTCACACTTTTAGTGGAATATTGAAGGAATGTGCTGGATATTTAAAGATGAGTCTGGAGTTTTCTCCATTTTCCACATTGTCACATATGTTCTGATGGAAATAATTGAAAAATCATCTTTAAAAACTCAAAGTGTCTCTTTAAAAGTAGACAATGTAAATGATAGAATTAGAATAGAATGTTGATTTGAAGCTGATGTTGTTAAAGTTTCCACTCATAAACTTTGTGAAAACCTGGATGCAAATCTTTGCCAGTAAAGGTTGAGACATGTGCTTGCGTTGCTTTGGGTGCAGTTTGAGGAGTTTGAGGTCAAACTGTTGGAGGATTCTCTCTGTGCTGATGTGCATGAGAGGCTTCTTAAAGGGAAGTGAAACAATGTGTGAGCCAGTGACTGCTGGAGCAGAAAAAGCATCTGACAGCAACTTCTTCAAGGACAAAATCAGCTGTTTCACACTCAAGCTGTCCATCTGTGTGCTCCCTGTCTTCCAGCAAAATAACCGGACGAGCTCGCAACAAAGTACAGACAATGATTTCAAGTTTTGCTTTTTGAAAATCTTCATCTGGAGAGGACAAACTATAGAGTTTTAGCGGCATTAACATCCAGCTAGCGGCGTTAGCATTCGGCTGACGGCGCTAGCAGTGGCTCAAACTTGTTACTTGCTCTTGCTCGGCGACTTACAGCACTGGCAGCGGCGAGATGCATTGGTGTCGATGTGTTTTCAAATGTTGGGCTTCAGTGATCTAAGTTTCTATCTACTTTAAGAGCATGTGAGTTTTTTTTACATGGGAAGCGACTCGTGAGTGCGGGGCTCAAACTGCGCATGCCCAGTAGCGCAAGGCATTCTGGGCAATGTAGTTTTGATTGATTTAAGCCGTCTTTGTTAGAAAGACATTGCAAGCTTTTTGCTTGATTAATGGTTACATTCAGGTGATTGTATTGTAATGGTTTATTTTTATTGTATTTCAGGTTTATGACCTGTGGTCATTTCAGTTAAATAAACAGAAAATAAATGGCAAACAAAAAATGATAAAATGATGTGCTTCCTGGTAAGCCTTTTCGGAGGGCTCAAACCATAAAGATCCGAACAGAAACTACAGCGTGGCCTGCTGGAATGACGCCTGCAGTCTTGTCTGATAATGTAACCAGCCCAAGGTTGCCATGTCTGTTTCGGGTGTTTCTTAGCTAAAGAGTCTTCAGAAGTGCCCTAAACCCATCATATCCAGGTAACTGATCAGTGGTGTTAATATCTGAGTATTTCTCATAGAGTGTATTTGTGCCCACTAACACTGGTGTCTGGCTACTCGGGCAGGTATCTGGACCAACAAGGGCCAAGGTCAGTACGGCAATGTCTGTTTCCAGAAGGTCTTCTGGAAAAGTGATACATGTCTCTGTATAAACTAAGTCAGGGACCAGCTGTCCAGCAGCACCTTCTACTTCTGAAAGGTCATAGAGTGGGTTCAGATTTTGATCTGGAAGATTCTGTTTGTAAAATGACTCAGTGACTGTGGTCACTTGTGATCCTGAGTCAAGTAGACAGTTCACATTGACACCTGAAATGTTAACAACAGCGGTGCTTTTCGATCCAACTAAACCTTTTGGCAAAGTGAACTTCTGAGGTTTAGCAAGAGACTGTTCAATGTTCGCTCGTGGCTTGTGTTACAGTTCAGTGGGATATGTTTTATCCCCTTTAGTCTGGAAAGGTTGGTGGATTTGTTCGTTTTGGTTTTAACTGGAAATTTTTACAGTTTTTTTCTGTTAAGAGGGAATCACTCCAACAACCTCTACAAAACTGTGAGTAAGTAGAAGTCTGTCAACATCATTGCTTGCACCACAACCTCGTTTTAGAACAAGAGTTAAAGCTACTTGGAGGCGTTTTGAGTACGATGAAGGTTTCTCACCTGGGTTTTGAAATGTGTCAACAAACTTTGCAAACATCTCTCCTCCATCTTGAACGGCCTAATCCAAAAGCCAAAGGTACTCCGTTGGTCAGCTGTTTGTGTAGAAGATTTAGTGTTTGCAAACACAGTAATATTGATCCTACTCATACACTGTAGTTCTGCTCAAGGGCGGTGCGTATATATTCTCACCCCATTGTATGGTATGTGCACGGATCGGCTGTACATCTCAGTAACACTTTACTCAAATCTTAATAAGTCTTTATGAAAACGTGCTTAACACATTACAGAGCATTTTATGATGGCTAATAAGATCAAGTTCTATAAACCTTTATGACTGATGGTCACTTGGTTACCGATTTTTGTTGCAAGGATCATAGAGTGTTATGAATATCATAGTTGTTATGAATTAGAACTCTTTAGAATGTCTTATAATCACTGCCACGATTCATAATACTCATTGGTACAATGCACTATCATGTGATTATAAGTTACTCTAAATGCTCATTGGGTGCTTCAAGTAAAGTGATGAACCTGATCAGGTATAGGATAATATAGCACAATACAAGCTGGTCAAATGCCACTATAAGTGGTTTTCTTAAAGAAAAATACAAATCTTTCAATTTGTAAAAGGTCAACACAAAACTTTGCAAAACTTATTTTTTATTGTCAAACTTAGCATCATTTCATCTTTATGATCTTTTCTTTTATTTCAGGGGTCATCGCTGAGCAACACCTGTCGACAAAAATGGATAGCTTGTCCGTCCTATCGTTCCGCGGAGGTAAGGCCTTGAACACATCTGGAGCTGCAATTTCTTGCTCAACAATTGCAGATGTCCTGTCGATGGTGCACCGGTCAACACCAACAGAGTTGAATGCCCTCTTCATGGACATTCCCTCTCTGAATGATTTAAGTGCCTTCATGTATCTCGACAGGATTCCTGTGGTGTTTTTCACTGAAGGAAAAAGGCATTATGAAATCAAATGGCTTTACACAATGAAATGACAACAATATGTTTGTTAATGAACTTCTGCAAATGCATGCCTGTACTGTTACCAGTTTAATTGCATATGCTATTAACAATCGTTGTGTGTAGAAAAACATGTATTGTGAGTGGGTTGTGTAATGTGAGCATCATATTCACCTAGATCAATGCAATGAGAGTTTAAAGGAGTCATATTATGCAAAATTCACTTTAAAAGGTGTCTTTACAGTCATATTGCCTCCCAGAGCCTCTGTATGATCCCCCAGAAGTGAAACATTCAGTCACCTCCCTCAATTGTGCTCTCCACTTTTCAGAAAATACACACTCAAACACGCGGTTCTGAAATCTCCCTCTTTCTGATGTCATGAAGAGGAACGCCACTCCCCCCCGGAAGAGAATCCAGCCTTTGGCCGGCCCCCGGACAGGTCGCTCATTTCAGCTGTATTTTCTCATCCATCGCCAGTGTTTTCATAAAGTCAGCTCCTCCACCATCTTCAGGTGGGTCAGCTGACCACCTGACAGTTTTTGCTAACTTAGCCACAGTTAGCTCGGATGGGAACGTAGCGGAGCTCCTCTCCCCAGCAGAGAGGCTCTTTGAGTCGGCCGCGGCTGTGACGGCGCCCGGGCGTCTGACTTCCAGGGCCGAGTTGGGGCCGATTGGGTAAACGGCCCGGAGCTGCTCCACGGAAGCTGGTCCCGAAGCCGGCGGAGACGCACGGCTCGCCCGGCCGCTGGGCCGCTCCTCTCCTCGCCGGGACGCTGCGAAGCTCCGGAGCCCAGCGGAGGCGCACTGCACGCCGGGCGCAAAGTCAACACACACCGGCAGCGCCGTCCGGATGAAGAGGGCTGCTCCTCTGAGAGGCTCTCTGCTCTAGATATCACACGAACAACACATGATATAAACAGAAAATTAAAAAAACACCTCATTTCGCTTCTGCGAGGTCGCTCTGCTCGTCCAGCCACATTAATCTGTAATTTATAGACTTCCAGCAAGAATGAGTACATGGTTTATGTTTTGATCTCAAATGAGAGCTTTTCTTTATCCTATAGTTACTTTTGTTTGGTTCATTCTATATAAAAACGGTAATTTCCGCGTTTGCTGCTGTCTGGACCCTGTTGAGCTGATTCTCTCCTCCCGAGGCGGCGGAACAACAACATATAGGAAAAAGTTTTCATCCGTGAGGTTGTGCATTGTGTTTTATTTTGAAACTTCCAGTCTAACTTCCTGTAAGGTGCTTTCTTAACGACAGTAAATTCACGAGGTGGGCGTGGCCAGATGCGTTCAAGTTCATCACGGAAAATAGGCTGTCAAAAACAGGCTGTTCTGAAGAAGGCTCCTCAGAGCCACTTTTTAGAATGCTCAAACTCCGAAAATAGGACAAATTTGGGGCAAAAAAACTTATATACTATGTTTTTAGGTGTCTGTGACCTATATGACATGACTGAAAAATAGCATAATAGGTCCACTTTAAATGATCGCTGGCATAAAAAGTTTCCAGAGCTGTACAAACCTGTCTGTCAGTTTCACAAACCACTACATTTTGGCTTGTGTTCATTACTTAAAGGAGCTATCTGTGATTCTGCACAATTTTGAGCCCTGACTTCAGTTTGAAATGTTGGCACCACCCCCGAGCTCTCTGACTGGTCCCTCACATCAAATCAAATCAAATTAAACTTTATTTGTAGAGTGTAGCGGGTCCCAGCGGGTCCCAGCTTGGGCTCCGCAGGCAGATATATAAAAAGCCGGCTGAACTGAGTGCCCTGTAAATAGTGAAAATATTCCACAGGAATCAGCACACGAGACATCTGTTGCTCCTTCTTCATTCATTCGGATTGTGAACGTTCCTTGCTCTGCAACACTGAAAGGGTCACCGAATGAATACTCCCAGAGGGTGCTGCCACCTTGTGTCCTTGTAGAGAACAGCATGTCATGCCCTTATATCTGTCTCTTAATAATCACCCAAAATGAAGTAAAATGACATTCTAATGAGGAGATAAACAAAAAACAATCTCCAACAAAACATTTTGAGTATCACAAGAGCACTTTTTCATATTTATAAAAACAACGCAAAGTGCTGAACAGTAAAAACAGTCATAAAAATAAGAGAATAAAAACCGCACCATCAATAAATATACACACACACAATATACACAATATACACACACACACACACTGTTGAGACTTGAGCAGAAAACTGAAGAAAAAAGTGATTAAGAATGCTCGAAACGTTGAAGTCTCTGCACAAGATCTTTAAATCAATAGAAAGTTGATCAGACAGGGAGATAACCTAAATGCTAGCAAGATAAACAGGAGTCCTGGACCACGTCTGTGAGATCTGACAGCATCAGAGTCTCCAGCAGAAAATGGCACCGATCTCTCCTCTGCTTGGGAAGTTATACTGTTGGGTTTACATGATTGATAGTTACATTCTGATAACTCTCTGACTGTCACAGGGTTGCTTTTCTCGAACACCAACAGACAGTAATTGTTTCATGAAGGTCACACGTACTTTGAAGGAAATAATCAGGTCTTTTCTCAGGAGAAAAATAGGGAGTCAGCTGGAAGAGGGTCGGAAGTATGAGCTACTCCTTGCTTTGACCCTGGCCGGCCTCGAGCAGCTTCAGGATGCACAGAGTGTCGTGGATTTTTATTTAAAAAGTATCCTTGGCCAGTCACGGTGCAAAAAAACCCACAAACATATTTCCGGGAAAATCTCAAAATCTTCAAGTATATCCACTCTTGGTTCTTGAAGTCTTCAATCGTAGTTCTCCTCGGAACAATCAGACAGAGTCGAAGTCAGAATGCAAAAAGAGGACTTTATTTCCAAAAAAAAAAAACCCTGGCAGTCAGGCAGACCAACAAGAACTGACGCGCCGATCGCTCTCCGCTCCATCTATTTATACTATTTTTTGGAAGTTTGTTGCATCTCAATTGACTCTTCGTCAAGACACAATTGCTCTAAACCATTCATTGCTTCTCAATTGCCTCTCTTCCCCCCTCCCTACAAAGGTCAATGTCCGTGACCCCTTGGGAGGCCCTATCAGCCTCCATCAAGTCTCCATCCATCCTTCCCAAATGCCAGGTGTTGTGCAACAACTCATAGTGTCACATTTCTTGTCCAATGAGCCTCATTTGCGCAAGAGGGAGACAGAGAGGCAATTGACCTGTAGTCTCAGCTTTAGAAAAAAGCAAACTGTCCAGCTGCCAAGAGGCTGCCGTAAAAATGAAAAATGACAGGCAGACAAACTTGAAAGAATACATTGTTTTTTCCACACATGAGTACACACACTACCAAAAACATGCATAATATGAATAATACTAAATAACATAAGATAATGACTACGAGATAAACATAATATGAAGAATATAATATTGTGGAGATCTTGACGAGCGGCGGAGACGGAGAAGGAGACTCAGATTGCTCTTCAGTTTAACAGCAGCAGGTTTATTGTTAAAACAACCAACCCACGCATATAGCCTCTGACACCCTCCCTGGAGGCGCGCAGGCCAGGCCCCTCCCCCAGAGGTCCCCCTGACCCACGGTGCAACTAAAAGTGAACACAAAAGCAAAAGAAAACATGGCAACAGCACAGTAACGATAAACAGAACACACCCACAATGAAACGAAACATGAATAATCCCCACAAAACACATAAACCGGCCCGAAACGGCCAAAACAGTCCCGCCACCCACAATCCCCTGCGGGAACGGTGCTCAGTCCTGGAGCAGCGGTCCTCTACTGCCCCCTAGTGACCCCCGCGGTCGCTACATAGCCCCCACCCGAGGGGTTTAAACGTCCCTGAAACCCCGGAGCCATGAACAGAACAAGTCCAAATGTCCCGGCCGCTGCCGGCGGCGAGTGGAGCGACGCAGACCCTCCGGCACCGGTCCTGGCCGGGGGTCTACGTCAACAGTCCTGGGGCTTGCGGTGCCGGCTTCTCACCCCCCGGGCGGCTCCCAAGGCCGGTACGGGGAGAGCCGGTCCCGGTGTAGCACCACCAGGTGTCTGCGGTCTGGCATCCCTACCCGATAAACAACGTCCGACAGCCTCTCCAACACCATGGCTGGTCCGCGCCAGTGGGTGGAGAGTTTTGGGGAGAGTCCCTCTTTCTGAGTGGGGTAGTACACCCACACCCGCTGTCCCTGGGTGAGGGGCTGCCCCCGACATTGGGTGTCATACGCACGCTTCTGCCGGAGCCCCGCGTCCTCCTGGGCTTGCCGGGCAAAAGCGTGCGCCACATGCAGACGCTCTCTCAGACGCTGGAAGTAGTCCAACTCAGGACCTGCAGCGAGCTCTGGTTCAGGTGGTGGCCCAAAGGCTAAGTCCACGGGGGTCCGCAGTTCCCGACCAAAAAGCAGGGCGGCCGGCGTGCACTTGGAGGAGTCCTGTACCACGGATCGGTACGACCACAGGACCAGGGGCAGATGGCGGTCCCAGTCTCGTTGGTGGTGAGCATGGCGAGTTGTGTGGCCAAGGTGCGATTGAAGCGCTCCACTAACCCGTCGCTCTGGGGGTGGAGCGGTGTTGTCCGAGTTTTCTTCACTCCCAGCTGCCTGCAGACCTCCGCCATCACCTGGCTCTCGAAGTTCCGCCCCTGGTCGCTGTGGAGCTCCTCCGGCACGCCGAACCTGCAAAACATCTCCTCCACCAACCGCTCGGCGGTTGTGGAGTCACTCTGGTCAGGAACCGCGTACGCCTTGGGCCACTTTGTGAAGTAGTCCATGGCGACCAACACATACCGGTTTCCGGAGTCGGTGATGGGGAATGGACCCAGGATATCCACCCCGACGCGCTCCATGGGGGCCCCCACCTGATGACACTGCAGCGGCACTTGAGAGCGTTGACTTGGTCCTTTCTGAGCAGTGCAGGTGTCGCAGCAGTGGACGTGAAGCCGGCAGCCCGGCCAGTAGAATCGAGCCCGCAGACGGTGCAGTGTCTTGGCGATGCCGTAGTGTCCGGTCCCCACCGCACCGTGAACGACACCCAGGACCATGGAACGGAGCGCTCTTGGAACCAGCAGCTGGAGTAAGTCGTGCCCTCGACCCGGCACCTTCCAGCGACGGTACAGCAGTCCATCATGGTTCTCGAAGCAGCCCCACTGTGAGTAGTAGGCTTTCACCTCGAGCGCACAGCCAGTCACCTCGGCCCGCTCCGGCCGCTGGCCCGCCTCCAGCCACCTCTGGAGGAATTTCAGCATTTCATCTGCCGCCTGGGACGCCTGTAACTCATCAGTGGAGAGTGAGAGACCATGGGTGATACTCACCACGTCTGCACTCTGGACTTTGGGTCCCCGCTCCTCCTGCCGCTGACAGTAACGGCATTCAGCGGCTGCACAGGGCCGCTGGGATAGCGCGTCAGCGTTACTGTGCTGACACCCCGCCCGGTGCCGGATCTCAAAGTCAAACTCCCGGAGGATCTCAATCCAGCGAGCCACCTGGCCCTCCGGGTTCTTGAAGCTCAGCAGCCATGTCAGCGAAGCGTGGTCGGTGCGGAGGAGGAACCGCCGACCCAGGAGATATGGCCAGAACTGCCGCAGACCCAGTACCACTGCCAGCAGCTCTCTTCGAGTGACGCAGTAGTTCCGCTCGGCCCGGCTCAGGGCTCTGCTGAAGTAGGCCACGACTTTCTCAGCCTCCCCCTCACCCTGGGACAGCACCGCTCCCACACCGACACTGCTGGCATCAGTGTCCACGATGAACGGCACACTTGGAGCTGGATACGCCAGGACAGGAGCCTCTGTCAGCGCAGCTTGGAGGGAGCGGAAGGCAGTGGTGCAGCTGTCGTCCCACTGGAACAGCCGGCCCTTGTCTGTCAGCCGGTGGAGTGGACTGGCGATGGTGGCGAAGTTTCTCACGAAGCGGCGGTAGTACGAGGGGGCGGAGCTCTGCTCTCGCTCTGCGACTGGTGCGCACTTTGTAGGAATGGAATTGACTTCCCGTTCTGCGGACGTAGTTGACGACTGCCTTTCGGAGTGGGCGGAGTCATCGGTCTGCCCCACTCGGCAGTGTTTCTCCCGGTCAGGCCTGAGCGGGAGGAAGTGGGACCCCAGGATGATGCCGCCTCGGGCCACGTCGATCTTGGCTCTCCAGCAGCTCAGCAGGTCCAGACCGATTATGCAGGGGGCCTGGATATTGGCGAGCCAGAATTTGTGTTTTATTTCTCGGTCGCCGGCGCGGACAGTCAGCTGCTTCTTCCCCGCCATGTCGATCTTCTCCCCGGAGACAGTCATCAGCTTGACGTCGGTGGGGGCCCAGTCGGCGGCGAGTTGGTCCGCTGTGTCGGGGAGGAAGCCAGGCCGCATGATGGAGATGGTGGAGCCGGTGTCGACAAAGGCGTGACACGGTTGATTGTTTACGTGACAGGACAGGTACAGCCCTTTAGCGCGGCCGCACTGTCCCACCAGCGGACACGGGTCGGAGCGAGGGGTTGGAATGGGGAGCGGCGACCCCCTCACGGCGCCGCTCCCTTCCCGTTTCCCGGAGCCTGACTTTTCGGGGTCGACCAGGGCAGTTTCTTGCCACGTGGCCCGGCTCGCCACACCGGTAACAGCGGTCATCTTCACGGCGTCTCCGACGAGTTGTTTGGGGCGATGTGGAGCGCTGTGCCTGGAGGGCTGTTTCGGCATCTTCTTCTGCAGTTTCAACCAGACGAGCACGGGGCGGTGATTTGGCACCGACCCGTGGTGTGGAGAGGATTGTTTCGGCTCGTTCTGCTTCCCGGAGGGCCTCCTCCAGGGTCTGTGGGGTAGCGAGCTGCACATGTTGGCGCAGCCGCTCGGGTGTGAGTCCTTGCAGGAATGCATGGAGGGCCAGTTCCTCCAGCCCGCTTACGGGGAAGCCCTGCCGCGCGTATAGCTGGACGTCGGCGGCGAAGGAGCCCAGGTTCTCTCCCTCATGGCAACGGCGATTATTCAGCTTTTCTCTCTCAGCGGCCTCTACAGTGCGCCATCCGAAGCGCCGCTCGAGTGCGGTGATTAACGCGTCCAGGACCCGCTCTTCTCCCGGCACCAAATCGAGGAGAACTTGCTGGGCCTTGCCCTCCAAGGCCAGGGCTAGATGCGCGGCGGTGTCTTGGTCACGCCAGCCATTGTGCGTAGCGGTGACTCGTGTCTGCTTGACGAAGAGCTCCAGTGAGCCGGCGCCGTCATACTTCGGCAGCTTGACGGTGGCTCTCGCCGCAGTGGTGGGCGGGTGAGCTCCCGCATCCCCGCGATTTTCACCGTCTTCGGCCATCCTTGCCGCTTCTGGACGGTGTTTTGCCAATTGCAGGATCCGTCGGGCCGGCTCGGGGTCCCCCACTGCGCGGCGATCCTTCCCGCGTTCTCCGGGCGTCTGTTCTCTGGAGTTTGCCGTGGCTCCATCCCACTTCTGACACCAATGTGGCGATCTCGACGAGCAGCGGAGACGGAGAAGGAGACTCAGCTTGCTCTCTAGTTTAACAGCAGCAGGTTTATTGTTAAAACAACCAACCCACGCAAATAGCCTCTGACACCCTCCCTGGAGGCGCGCAGGCCAGGCCCCTCCCCCAGAGGTCCCCCTGACCCACGGTGCAACTAAAAGTGAACACAAAAGCAAAAGAAAACATGGCAACAGCACAGTAACGATAAACAGAACACACCCACAATGAAACGAAACATGAATAATCCCCACAAAACACATAAACCGGCCCGAAACGGCCAAAACAGTCCCGCCACCCACAATCCCCTGCGGGAACGGTGCTCAGTCCTGGAGCAGAGGTCCTCTACCGCCCCCTAGCGACCCCTGCGGTCGCTACAATATAATTATTCAACAAGAGCTTTCAGTTACAATCTGCTGTACTGGAGGCCTTAGAATCATGAGACAATCAGGATGCACACAAGAAGAATAATGTAGTCAAAAGTTGAATTAGTACATGTTCATTAAATGTGAATAAATCGTATATAAGTGAATCATAGTATAATGAGTTAGAATGTGATTAATACAATGGTTACATGAGTGATCACAACATAGTGGTTAGAATGTAAATGCATTATACGACAACACACACACACACACACACACACACACACTCACGCTGAATTATTTGCACACAGCAGAGGAGACATGGCATGGCACTAAGCATCATGGGAAAACACTACCAGTGGGGCCGTTCACACCAGGAGAAGGTAAAGGTCATTAACATTGGGGCCCCAGCGCTTGACCCCCGACCCCGCCAGACCAAGGGGAACCCGCACACCGAAGTGTGGAGACCCCCAGGCCAGGGAGGACCAGAGGACCAGAGCGCAGTGACCCCAGCAGAAGACTGGGACCAACTCCTGGTGTGAAGGACCTCCCTGAGGAAACACTGGAGTTAAAACAGCTAAAGACATAAAAAGACATGATACGAAGTTAATAGTAAGATAAGCTTATAAAGTAAAAAATTAAAATAAGTTAGAAGTACATATTAAAAAATAGAACGAATAAATAGGATAAATAGATTAAAATAAAAATGATCATGAAAAATAAAAATGATGGCGATAAGAACAATAAAGGTTAGTTAAAAGCCAGATTAAAAAGGTGTTTTTAACCTCCCTTTAAAAATATCAACAGTCTCTGCGGTCCTGAGGTTCTCCGGCAGGCTGTTCCACAGGCGGGGGCCGTAATGGCTGAAGGCCGCCTCGCCATGCGTCTTGGTTCTAGCTTTAGGACCACACAATAGACCGCTGCCAGAGAACCTCAGGGCCGCGAGCGTCGATACGGTAAAAACAGATCAGCTGAATAAGAAGGTGCAAGGCCATTAAGACATTTAAAAACTAATAAGAGAACTTTAAAATCGATCCTGAAGCGGACAGGGAGCCAATGCAGCGACTGTAAAACCGCTGTAATGTGGGCCCGCCCCCTGGTCCTCGTCAGCACGCGAGCGGCTGAGTTTTGTAGTAACTGGAGGTTTGAAATGTTCTTTTTGGGAAGACCAGCGAGCAAGGCATTACAGTAGTCTAATCTACAGGAGATAAAAGCTGCATTAGCGCCTCTGTACTGGCCTGAGAGAGAAACGGGCGACTCTAGCTATATTCTTAGGATGATAAAATCCAATCTTAGTCATGTTTTTAATGTGTGGAATAAAATTTAGCTCAGAATCAAAAATCACGCCCAGGTTTTTAACTGATTGTGCTGGTTTAAAATCTAATAATTTTGGTAAAATTTTCTCTCTCCGACCTTCGGGACCGAAAACTAAGACCTCAGTCTGGTCCTGGTTGAGCTGTAGGAAATTCACTGCCATCCACGACTTGATGTCTGAAATACAGTTAAAAAGGGTTTCTATTGGCCCTGAGTCATCACATTGAGAAAGACCCCCCCCCCCCCCGCTCTGCTCCCACTCAGCGTGCACGACGCTACATGCACATCCCCATACACGTGCACTATCCTCTGGAGGAAAGACAGCAGAAGCCACTTCAACTCTATTTTGTTCAAAATAAATGGCCACTTCGTCTCAGGTAAACCATGTTTTACCTTCTCACCACATGCTCAATGCAGAAAGTAGCTGCAACAATGAATTTGTAACAGCAAGTGGAGGTATCGCCACTTTCCCTGTTGCTCCTTCAGCTTCCACGCTGGTCTGTCGTGCACGCGCTGAAGACGGCCTGGCTCCGCCCCCCCTGCTGCTGCCCTGCCACTGGAGCAGAGAGGTCGTTACACTAAATCCTCAGGCAGCGCTTTGCGGGGCCAGATATCCAAAACACGCTGATCAATGTGTGATTGCTTTTGACAGAAATATAGCGTGGACTTCGTAGTACATGATGTAAAAAGCATTTTTCTCGTCCTGGTTAAATTAAAATCGCGGCTAGCGCCTTTAATCTGTGACTCCAACTCCACTTCCTGAATAGTGTTTCACATGTATTTCAAACAACACAACCCCCCTTATAAGCCCACTAGTTGTTGTGCTGGTGTTAGACTGTTAGACCGATATCAAATTAATTTTAACCAATTAAACTAATTAAACCATCAAATTGTGTGCTACTAAATGTGTATTTGTGCTACTGACAGCTTTAGCTTGGTAGCTCCAGTGCAGCATTCAGCCCTGTTGAATATGTTTTCATTTTAACCATTCTTTTACAGTCACCTTAACTTTATTAGTCCATACTGCACTCTTACAATTTCTCTTTGCTCCCTGTAAGTAATTAACCCTTGTGCATCCCAAGGAGTAAATTTTACCTTTTTGGACACTCTTTTGTGGATAATTCTGGTTGTGTTGATGCAAATGGCATCAAATTTGGTATTACCCTCTACCATCCGATTCTTCAAATGATTAATCTGAGATGCTGATTTGAGGTGCCTTTCTTTGCTTCATCAGATTCACATGAGACACAATCAGGGGGTCAGTTCAAAGAAGAATTCGACATTGAAAGTACACTCTAGTGCTGTCACAATACCAAAATGAGTACCCAGCCAAGTATTATGGATCTTGGTAGTATCATGATACCAAAGCTTATTTTTTTAATCATAATTTTTATATCAACTTCTTAATATCTTATCTCTTAGTTCTTGGTATCTTGGAAAATTCTTTTAACTCCTTTAAATTTAGTTTATTTTTCGCTGGTGCGCATGCCCTACCAAATTAAAAAAATGCGTACCTGATTAAACATTGTAACACTCATTTGCGTACCAAGATTTGGGGATAGCAAGGTGTGCATCTGTGTCGGATAGGCCAGTGCTCACCCGTACTGTTGGACCGGGGGGGCGGTGCTCACCCAGAGCTTTCTTTTCAGGTGTCATGTTCTGCTGTTGTGAGTAAAATGATGCGCGTAATACTTCAGACTGCTCTGTTTAGTCCCGTGCTGGGGGTAGGCAGCCACACAGGGACAAAACGCTCACTTCGCCTCCCCTGAACCGTCATGTTTTGTCTGCTGTGCGGACGTCCGCGCGGACCCTGGCGGACAGGAATTCATGACGATTTTTACGTCACGCCGACCAACGTGCAGCGCACACCCACGCGGACATGTGAAGCTGGACGGGCAGCAGACAGGAGGCAAAGGAGGCCTGGCGTCAGTTCATTTATCAAAACAGAAGAAGAAAGCAATATGGAGGGAGATAAGCCGGCTGGCCCCATGGATTCTACTTGTTTGATTAAAAAAAATTTGAAGCAGTTTTCTGATCTCCACACTAAAAGGAACACTGGCTGAGAATGTCCTGTTTAATTGTGCAAGAAAAAAGTGTGGTATCTGTTAGTTTTACTTTTCTTGTGCTACTACATTTGTTACAGACCTGAACATGTAACTCCTGCCAAAAGCTAACTTTAGAGGGACTGCAGAGGGAGCGCTGCACACACACAGACATTATGTTATGGTGTGCATGTTTTATTTTTTTGAATATTTATTTTATTTGGAGCCTTAAATATAAAACACATCACGTGTTAAATATATATAAAATCATGTCCTGTCGTTTTTTGGTGAATACAATACAGGAAAAAAGGGTATATTTCACACATAGTTGGACATTGCGATTATTTGTGATTAATCATGATTAATTAATTTGTAAGCTGTGATTAATCTGATTAAGAATTTTAATCATTTGACAGCCCTAATATATATATATATATATATATATATATATATATATATATATATATATATGTATGTATGTATATATACAGGACTGTCTCAGAAAATTAGAATATTGTGATAAAGTTCTTTATTTTCTGAAATGCAATTAAAAAAACAAAAATGTCATACATTCTGGATTCATTACAAATCAACTGAAATATTTCAAGCCTTTTATTATTTTAATATTGCTGATTATGGCTTACAGCTTAAGAAAACTTAAAAATCCTATCTCTAAATATTACAATATCATGAGAAAGTATACTAGTAGGCTATTTAACTAATCACTTGAATGGTCTAAATAACTCGAAACACCTGCAAGTGTTTCCTGAGCCTTGAAAAACACTCAGCTTGGTTCAGTAAACTAAATCACAAGTATGGGGAAGACTGCTGATCTGACTGCTGTCCAGAGGACCATCATTGACACCCTCCATCAGGAGGGTAAGACACAAAAAGACATTTCTCAAAGAGCAGGCTGTTCACAGAGCGCAGTTTCAAAGCACATTCACAAAAAGTCTGTTGGAAGGGAGAAATGTGGCAGGAAACGCTGCACAACCAAGAGAGATGACCGCAGGCTGAACAGCATGGTGAAGAAGAGCCGCTTCCAGAATTTGGGGAGCTTCAAAGACAGTGGACTGAAGCTGGAGTCCAGGTATCAAAAGCCACTGTTCACAGACGTGTCCGGGAAATGGGCTACAACAGCCGTATTCCCATGGTCAAGCCACTTCTGAACTCAAGACAACGGAAAAAGCGTCTGACTTGGGCTGTGGAAAAGAAGCACTGGACAGTTGAAGAGTGGTCCAAAGTCCTCTTTTCAGACCAAAGCAAGTTTTGTATTTCATCTGGAAGTCAAGGCGCCAGAGTCTGGAGAAAGGCTGGAGAGGAGCAAAATCCAAGTTGCTTGAACTCCAGTGTGAAGTTCCCACAGTCAGCGATGGTTTGGAGCCATGTCAGCTGCTGGTGTCGGTCCACTGTGTCTCATCAAGTCCAGAGGAAATGCAGCTGTGTACCAAGAGATTTTAGAGCACTACATGCTTCCTTCTGCTGAAAAGCTCTATGGAGATGATGATTTCATTTTCCAGCATGATCTGGCACCTGCCCACAGTGCCAAAACCACCAGTAACTGGTGTACTGACCATGGCATTACTGTCCTCGATTGGCCTGCCAATTCCCCTGACCTGAACCCCGTTGAGAATTTGTGGGGTATTGTCAAGAAGAAGCTGAAAGACACCAGACCCAACAATGCAAATGAGCTAAAGGCCGCTATTGAAGCATCCTGGGCATCCATAACACCTCAGCAATGCCACAGGCTGACTGTCTCCATGCCACGCCGCATTGATGCAGTAATTCATGCAAAAGGATTCCCAACCAAGTACTGAGTGCATTAATGGACATTTTCAAATGTTATAAGAGTGTCATGACTTTCTTCTGAATTCAAGTAAAGTGGAACAATGAGAACCCTTCGTTTATGTCATTAAGTGGAATTACACAATTAAATCAGGTTATAAGAGTGTCTCTAAACTGCTAGGACAATCATGAAGGTACTATGACAGTAAATGTCAAAGCAAACCATATGACAGTTGTATAGCAGTTTAATGTCATGTTAAGATATAAAACTAAGTAGTTTTTTAAAGTTTGGCAGTAAGTCTACTATGTCATGTTTATGACAGGTTCTGTTGTCTTGGTTTATGACAAGTTGTCATAACAAACACATCTCCAACAATGTCAACTTGCATCAAAAGTGACATAATCTACCGAATGACACTTAATGACAACTGTCATAAGCATTTATAAATATTCATGATGGATGTCATGTCATGATTATGACAGTGTTATGTCAGTGTTATGAACCCGCATTCAAATAAAGTGTGACCACGGTATTTAAACCTCAATGTAGACATGGATCAGCTGTCAGTGTGTTGGTTGAACATCTGCTGTGTGTGTTCAGTGAAGTGTATCAGTGTGTAGCAGTGAGTTCAGTTTCTGTTCAGTCTGACTGAGGGAGGTTTTTGTACGACGGTTTTTCACTGTGTGAACACCTCCTCATCATTGATTTCATGAAGACTCTGACAGTAATAAACTGCAGCATCTTCAGCTTGAACTCCACTGATGGTCAGAGTGAAGCGAGAGTTTGATCCACTGCCTGTAAAACGACCTGGAATTCCTGAAGCTCGACGGTTGACGAAGTAAATGAGCAGTTTAGGAGGTTGTCCATCTTTGTGTTGGTACCAGTATAAAGTCTGGTCACCACTACTATAAGTATAAACATCCTGACTGGTGGTACATGTGATGGAGACGGTTCCTCCCACAGCAGAGCTGACTGCTGCAGACTGAGTCACTGTGACCTGGCCTCTGGACTCTGAGGAGACACAGACAGAAAGACAAAGCAGCCTCATGGTTCTGTGGGCTTCATTTCAGAGGGACGGATGTTGATGGAGGAGAGCAGTTGGATTCTCTGGACTTTACCTGTGAAGCAGCAGCAGAGGAGAGTCCAGATGAGGACGCAGATCACACTCATGTTTGTGAGCAGGAGGATTTCTCTGTCTTCTCTGGTCCTGAAGGACAGCTGTCAGTCCTCCAGTCTTCAGCTGTCAGGACTATAAACTCTCCCAGAGCACTGGAGCATGGAGCTGCTGATGCAAAGTGTCTCTCTATGGAAATGCTCTGACTGACTCCAACAGGGACTTGATCACTTTCATCACTGACTTTCACTCTGGATTCACACTTTTAGTGGAATATTGAAGGAATGTGCTGGATATTTAAAGATGAGTCTGGAGTTTTCTCCATTTTCCACATTGTCACGTATGTTCCTGGTTTAGTTTTGGTGAGTTAGTTTGTTTCCCAGTCAGAGAGTGGTGTCTCTCTGCAGTCAGAGGTTTTTGTACAGCGGCTCAATGAGTTTGTATCACTGTGGTTCACGTTCGGTGGAGGAACCAGACTGGATGTTGGAAGTAAGTTGATTCTCCTTTAATAATAACAGCTAAAAGCTTCAAATTCAATCATTAAACCTTCTTTTGAGTGATTAAGATCAGAAAGATGTGTTTTTCTAGATAATTATTGTAATGATGAAGTTTTAATCTCCTCTGATTTCATGTGGTAGAGCTCAGCTCTGCTTCACTTTCAGTAAATCAAGGAGAAAAGTTTTCCTCTTAACCTTCCAGTGGATTAAAATCAAGATTAAGTGATTAAAAACCATGGTTGTCACAGTTAATCATATTAATCATGATTAGTTAATGTAGGGATGACTAAATATTAATTGTCTTAATTGTAATTCATCACCTAATCAGGCTTTGGGCTTCTTTTCAGTTTGAAAATTGTATTTTCAACATCGACATTATTAAGTTTTTCTATATGGTACTTTGCTTTGAATGAACATCCAACAAGCTCCAAAAGAAATTCTTTTTCTATGTTTGATTCCCAATGAAGAAGCTCTGGTCAGAAATCAGTCACTGCAGGACGTCGCCTTATTGAAACTTCAACAATGACTTTAAATTCACCTTTTGAACTGATGGTTTGGACTGATGAATGCTTTACGTTATGGACTGAAAACTGCCTTCAAATGGCTCTTGTCAAAACCTCCTCATATAACAGCTTTATTGACTCTTTGTCTTTTGAAATTCTGTTGTAAATCATTTTAAAAACCGACGTTGATTTGAAGCTGATGTTGTTAAAGTTTCCACTCATAAACTTTGTGAAAACATGGACTCAAATCTTTGCCAGTAAAGGTTGAGACATGTGCTTGCGTTGCTTTGGGTGCAGTTTGAGGAGTTTGAGGTCAAACTGTTGGAGGATTCTCTCTGTGCTGATGTGCATGAGAGGCTTCTTAAAGGGAAGTGAAACAATGTGTGAGCCAGTGACTGCTGGAGCAGAAAAAGCATCTGACAGCAACTTCTTCAAGGACAAAAGCATCGGTGTCCCACTCAAGCTGTGCGGCTGTGTGCTCCCTGTCCTCCAGGTGATACCCGGCCCACCCTGACGGTGCTGCCCCCCTCCAGAGAGGAGCTGCAGCAGGGGACGGCCACGCTCATGTGCCTGGCCAACAAGGGCTTCCCCTCAGACTGGAGTCTGAGCTGGAGGGTGGAGGACAGCAGCAGCAGCAGCAGCAGCAGCTGGGAGCAGAGCAGCAGCCCCGGGGTGCTGCAGAAGCTGGACGGCCTCTACAGCTGGAGCAGCACCCTGAGGCTCCCTGCAGACCAGTGGAGGAAGGTGGGCTCTGTGACCTGTGAGGCCACCCGGGGCTCCCAGACTCCCCTCAGAGAGACACTGAGGAGAGACCAGTGTTCCCAGTCCTGACCGGACTCACTGGGACTCTCTCACTCATCTCACCTCTGTCACTCTCTCTCTCTCCCTTTTTCTATCTTCACACCAAACTGACTTCAGCAATATTCCTCTTCTGCCTGCTGATTTTCTTCAAGCTTTGACAAAATAAACATTGTTTTCACATCAGCTGTTCACTCGTGGATTTCTTCTTTTCAACAATAAACTCATCGTTTTGGAGCACAGATTTCACTTGATGGATTTTCTCTGTATTCCACCTCTTGTTTCACACATTTCATATGAACCAGAATAAAAACACAGTCAGTGAGTCAGAGGAAGCTGCTCTCTTCATTCAGGATCAAGAAACCTGCTTAACCTGCCTTCATGTCATCCAATACACATTCAGATCATTGTGAAAATTTAGCATTTCTTCACGTGCTGACTGGACTTCAGAGAGACAGAAGAGAGTTTATAAAACACAATACAGCATCACAGAATAGAATAGAATAGAGCTTTATTTGTCATTGTAACAAGTACAACGAAATTGCGAAGCCCTTCAGTCAGTGCAAAGACAGACATAAATAAGTAACATAAAAAATGAAGTAGATAAAAAGATCCATATAAATATATAAATAAATAAGATGCATACAATGCAAATAGAATAACATCAGTGCAGGTGCAGAAAAAAAACTGCCATCGTTTGAGTGCATTGTCCTTCCATTTAGCCTTTGTTCAGGATCCTAACTGCTGTCGGATAGAAACTGTCCCTGAACCGATTTGTTCTTGTAGTCATGGACCTGTACCGCCTGCCTGACGGTAACAGACTCAACATATGGTGACCAGGGTGAGAGGGGTCCTGGGCTATTTTCCTTGCCTTTCGGAGGCAGCGGGAGTGATGCAGTTCCTCCAGTGTGAGGAGAGGGCAGCCGGTGATCTTTTGGGCCGTGTTGATGGTCCTTTGCAGAGACGTCCTCTGGGCTGCTGTGCAGCTGGTGTACCACACACACAGGCAGTACCCCAGGATGCTCTCGATGGTACTCCTGTAGAAGGACTCCAGCAGTCTCTGGGAGATGTTGTTCTTCCTGAGCACCCTCAGGAAGTGCAGTCTCTGCTGGACCTTCTTCAGAAGCTCCGAGGTGTTCATAGTCCAGGTCAGGTCTTTCTCTAAGTGGACTCCCAGAAAGCAGAAGTCCTCTACCCTCTCCACACAGTCCCCATTGATGAGAAGGGGTGGGATGTCTGTTTTAGTCCTTCGAAAATCAGCATACATGTTGACTTTCTCAATTGTTATTGCAGTTGATGAGCCGAGTTGGAGAGTCTGTCTCCCCCTGTTGAAATTAGCTTCATAAATACTTTAAATTTTCACTGAATAAGAATGACACACTATCAGAGCATAAATATTTATTTTTGTTGTTAAAAAAAATCACACCAATGTATAGAGTCTAATCTACAAACAATGAAAAAAACAAAATATAAATTATGTACAACAGTAGGAAAAAACCACACCAATGTATACAGTCTAATCTACAAACACGCAATGAAAAAAACAAAATATAAAGTATGTACAACAGTAGCGCAGAGCCACAAACAGGTCACTCCTGTGCAGCACTGAACACATCCCCTGCGACTCTCTTGTGATGGTGGGCTGGATATTTGGATTCGCCTCCAGTCTGCCTTGCAGCACAGCACACAGCGCTGACAACTCCTTGCTTCGAGGTGGAGGCCGGACGACCCATACAGGCTTTCCATCCAAGATGGCGTCCTCCTCCTCTGACATGAGGTCAATGGATGCCATTTCCCATGTGCCCTCTTCGTTGCCATAGACAACGCCACCTCTGGCTTTGAAAAGCTGCCAAAACACAGAGAAAACGGGAAGTTTAGCACTGAGCAAATTAGATTGGGGAGAGTCAAAGTAAAGCATGTAGAGACGCAGTCTTTACTTACTCTTCTCTTCCTGCTTAATTGCTGCAGCAACCCTGCGCCTCCCCTTCTCCTCAGGAGGATCATCTTGGCTCCTGAGAGTTAGCTGGAGTGTTTCAAAATAGGTTTTGCAGGAGGCTGAAGAAGAAAGGGTTCAATTAATAATGAAATTGGTCACATATAGTGGAACAGCTCAGCATATAAGGAAGAAAACTCATGTAACTTCCGAGTTAGTTTTAGTGGCACAAGACAGTTCAACTCACCAACTATAGTTTCAGGGTCCACATTTGGGTGGCCCAATGAAACCTCCTGTGCGAGAAAGGTGGTCACCTTTGAATTGTGGGGTGAAGACACACTGGAAAACAAATAAAGTCTGTGATTAGAAGGGAATGGTCTGCTGACTGGGTCAGGCTGAAACAACACTTTTAGAATTTAATATAACCCAAACATTCAAATTGTAATCACACCTTATATATGCATATATATACATTTACTGGAATCATGTTGGGCCTTGTGGAGCCTCCTCACAGTTTCCTGAGAAAGAAGAATGAGAAAATGTTAAATACTGAACATGTAGTAAAGTTGCTTAAATAATAAAAGAATCACCGTCGTGACCCGTCATTGCAGACAACTACTATCAAACATTTTTGACAAAGTTTGTTGACCTGTATGGACCACTTAAGTGCACGTACATTTTCATTTGAGACACTGAATGCTAGATTATGGCCCTGTTTATGCATTTTAGTGTTTTTCATTTGAGTGGCTCAATGGATTGTTGGGACAGCACCATATCAACTACAGAGATATTGAGGTTCAAATAATGAGGCGTTTTGAAGAAAGTCAGCAACTCCAGATGTCATGTGGAAATATCTATGCTGTTGAGTTTATGAATCTCCTGTCCAAAAAAGATGAGGGTTCTTTGGAAAACCTGTGGAGGTTTGGGATACAAAGGGGGCCGGGACTGACTCTGCGCCATGCTTCCTACCAGCTGATCGCATTACATGCAGATATGCTCAAAGTTTTGCAACTGTTCCATTCCCTTCTGGTAAAGAGCAAGTGTCTGTGGTCATACCATTGTGCTCAATGGTTGAAATATAAGTCAAGTGTTTCACATTGGTTTACATTAGTGGGACAATAAAGAGTTGTAGATCTTTTTGTCGAGTACATTGCTACTTTGTTTTTTTTTTTTTTTGTTTTTTTAATCTGTTCAGTTCAATAAGGTGATTTGCACTTTATTTGTGTTGTCTCTCTTACACGAAGAGCCAGGGAAATGCTTAACACTTGAGACACAAGCATAGTAGAATCTTAAAAAAATGTTTCATATTTTTGGATGAAAATTAGGTGTTTTTCAAAAAAAAGTTATATTTTGAAATGTAGTGTTCGGCCCTGGGTGAAAGGTCCATGGGGTTATTTGCAGGGTTGGTTGCATATTATTTATCCTTGGAACAATGTAGCTTCATAATATTCACCTATCAGCCATCCATATTGTTTATAAGTTAATTAATTCAAAAACAAAAAAATGTGTTGTCCTTCTGAAGCAATGTTCCTGCAAACAATTCTTGTTCTCACAAAATCTAAGACCGACATCAAACTTTTTGCACTATATGTTTGTGCATCCTTAACTGCACTGTCTGCAGCACCTTCTCTTCATCATTATCTTTACTGCAAAATGATCATATATGATCAATAGATTGCAGATGACCTGCAGTAAATAATGGGCTTTTGGGGGCAATGCTTCTGTCTGGCAGCCTCTTGTACTCTCCATTGACCTCTTTCAGAGAAATTCGTGTGGCTCCCCCACCACACCTCCCATTCCAGAGCATTTGCAAAACAAAGTGTGCCCCTGCATCCCCAAGCCCCCCTTCCCCTCCCCTTCGCTAAGTCAATTTACTGATAGCCCTCTTTAGTTTTAATACAATGATATTTATAGCCTAACATAAGGTTGAGGGCGAGTCTGTGTAGAGCATTTGAATTTAAAGTTACAACAGGAAAACATTGTCAGATTTCTCTGGAATACTCCCTTGGAACAGAACTCAAACAGGGCTACAGCAGGGCTATAACTGGCTGTAACCCTTACATAAAACCATAAAACAACTTTGATTTCAATTTTAGGAGACAGATTCAAATACAACTAAGTATGTACGGATTCTAGACAGTGTAATGATCATGAAACAAATCACGTTTAAGCCATTTTACTCCAATGTGATGAATCCAGTCTAATAAAATGAAGTGATATTGCTCTTTTAAAGTTTTGGGAGAGTGTATGAAGTATTGAACTCAGTGATCAACAAAGAGTGAGAAATTGGACCCAATGGCAATTTTAATTTTGTAGAACTTAAAAAAAAAAAAAATAAAAAAAAAATAAATAAATAAATATATATATATATATATATATATATATATATATATATATATATATATATATATATATATTAGTGCTGTCAATTTTAATCGTGATTAATCCATTGAGGTCTGCCAATTGGGTCAAAGAAAAGAATTCGAGGATAATAGTGTTTTTTCCTGACATTGGAACTGATTTATGAGGATTAGAATCTTCATTGCAATTAATCTCAACTTTAAAAACGTTAATTGTTGACAGTTCTCCATGAATTAATCATGATTAATTGCGATCAATGCAATTAAATTGCGATCAATGCGATTAAAACTGACAGCACTAATATATATATATATATATATATATATATATATATATATATATATATATATATATATATATCCATATTAGGAGTGGGACTCGATTAAAAAAATTAATCTAATTAATTAGGGCCTTTGTAATTAATTAATCTCAATTAATCGCATATCGATATTTGACCCGAGATCAGTGAGAACCTTTCTTTTTCTAATGGATTTTGATATAGTGAATCAATATAGTGATACATAAGCTTAAGCAACAAAACACTGTTCATTTTTTCAGCAAGGAAGGAGGAATTTAACCAAGACAAATAAACCAATACACATTGATTAGTGCAACTTTTGTTGGGCTGGGCGAGGGTCCTTGAAGTAGTCGGAGTGACGTCCTCTTCAACTCTAGCTGTATGCGAGGCTTGCGTGTTGGCTGCTGCTGCGACATGCTTAGCATTCAGATGATATAGCAGGCTCGATGTGCTGCGATGGGATGCAAATTCTTTGCTGCACAATGTGCATACAGCTTTGGTTTTATCCACGCTGCCATCCGCTGGCTTTTTAAAATTAAATTTTCTGTGCACTAGTGCGCTGTCATCAGGAGCAGTGTTGCCAACTCCCCAGTAAGGAAAGTCACTATTGGCTGTCCTAAAAGTCGCCAGAAGTGGCTAGATGAGGTCGTTACCTAATTTGCAATTTGCATGTAATTGTAATGGACGCTGTAGGAGAGAGGAGTAACGTCATGGGAGAAGCAAAATGTGAGTTAAAAAAACACCCTAAATATTTTTAGAACTACAAATGAATTTTCTTCTGTTGATTCTTGGTTTGTCAGCAAGTGAGCAGTGGCGTATTTGCGCACACGCGATTCATTTGAAGTGTGGAGGAGTGGTGTGGGTCTGCTCTCTGCTCTGCCTGCAGCAGGGGGCGCTGCTGAGACTGGCCGCCTGTGAGTGCTTTGGGACGGGGGAGGGGCTCACGCAGCACCCACTGCTCATTGAGGACAGCAGCTGCAGAACGAGACGTCCTGTCACGTCTCCAGAGCTCCAGAAAAAGTCGCTAAATTTGTTGCTAGTCGCTTTTGACAAAAAAAGTCGCCAGGAGGCTTTGGAAAGTCGCCAGATTTAACGAGAAAGTCACCAAGTCGGGAGCTGTTTTGTTGTTGTGTCACAGCGAAATATGTCCGGGTGAAACTCGTCCGGTGACAAACGTTCCGCGACAATTTGCGATAATTTTTTTATCGCGTTAAAATTTCTGTAATTAATTAATCGTAACTAACACGTTAAAGTCACAGCCTTAATCTATATATCTATCTATATCTATATGTCTATATATATATATATATATATATATATATATATATATATATATATATATATATATACATATAGCCAGTATGTCTGATGCAAGTGTGTTTTTTTTTCCTGAATGTGCCAACTAGTCATTCTCAATAACAATAACGAGGTTTTGAACTGATCATTAAATAATTGAGATTTTGGAGGATCGTCCATTCATTTTTGATGCTGCCTCAACGACTAGCACCTTGACACGTTAAACTAGTTCATGTAAATCTTTCATTGCCTAATCCACCCTTCCCAGGTGCCACTCATTTCTTGGAAGTGTGTCCTCCATGATGATCACATCATCCACTTTAAAATCGCGAGTAGGTACCTGCCACTTCTGTCTTCAGGAAGAATTCATGAGGATGAGGTGACTTGGAATTGAAAGCTCCCACCTTGGGATACCTGTGACCTTTCAGGGGGCCACCCTTGTCTCAGCCATCACCGAACTGTGACAGAATTCATCCTTGTCATTCACATATCTGATGTAGGAACATGAGCCATAACCAGTGCTACTGGTGTCTGAAAAATGGTGCAAAAATGGTTGTTAATTTCTGCTCGGTCAGTGATTTTGTGGCGTCTTTTAAGGTTGATAATGATACTGAGAACTTTATTGAAATTTCTTTGCCAATCTGAAGACTCTCAGAAATCGATTATTTTCCAATATTTGTGTTGTGTAGCGCCTGGTGGAGACAGAGGACTCGTCTGTCTCTGAGCCATCATGACCGGAGTCCAGGACAGGAGCAGCAATCCAGCTTTGAAAAGGTAAAGACTGTTTTCCGAGAGTCTGTTTTTAGGATCACACTCATGATCTCTACAGGAGCTGTGTTTTCTGTATACAGCCTGAAGTGAGTAATTTATGAAACCATTAATTGGAGACTTTCCTCTATTTAATCTGCACTTGCATCTGAGTAAGTGTGCAGTCATTTGAGTATGTGGTGTGGATATGTTTGGCTTGTTGGCCCTTTGAACTGTCAAAAATAGAACTGCTCAAATATGTCTGCCATTCTTCCATTTCCCTGACTGGAATGAATGAATTATTTATCTTCTATTCTCTTTATTGTCCACACAGAGGGTCTGATGTTAACTGGGTCTCTTTTCAGGCTCCTGACGTTGACATGTCTCCCAGAGTTTCTGAGGATGGACGGCCTGAACAGATATGTATGATTGTTTCCTAAATTTTTGTCTAATTCGTGTTTGACATCCAAGAAATACATCCCATGTCAGCTATTGAGGTTTTGTTTATCATCTTTGTTTTATTTTATGTGCAATCCAATGGGAGGCTTATTAAAAGTTTTATCCTCTGGAGTCTGAAGACATTCTTTCTCTACAGTGTCCCAAACATCGTCTGCTGTGCGTTACTATGACGACCTATGATGTGGCTTCACTGCCGATGGCCGCTACGCTTTTTGTGATGGGTCAGTCGGGTTCAAGTGCAAAGGCACAGTGGGAAAAACTTTTCAAAAGTCAGACGTATCGAAAGGTAAATTGGAGAGCACATTGTGATAAAATGTTCAATACAATCTTCTCATGTGAACTGATGAATGAATGAGGGCAACTGGAGAGTTCAGTAACTGACACTATCATCAGCAAGAAGCTGCTTTTTCTCTCTTGTAGTGATTTATAGCTGAGATGGGAAATGAGTTTGGTTATGGATGGATTTTGATGAGGTTTGATCATGAACAAAAAGTAGACTGAAAAAGTGAGGACAGCCATGTTGTAGTGATTGATTACTGAGATGATGATGATGGTCTTCTCAAGGGAAATGATCTGGTTTAATCATGACAGATATACAGTGGGTACGGAAAGTATTCAGACCCCTTGAAATTTCTCACACTCCGAATCATTGCAGGCATTTGCCAAAATCAAAAAAACTTCATTTTATTTCTCATTAATGTACACTCAGCAACCCATCTTGACAGAAAAAAACAAAAATATAGAAATTTTTGCAAATTTATGAAAAAAGAAAAACTGAAATATCTCACGGTCATAAGTATTCAGACACTTTGTAGCGACATTCATATTTAACTCACATGCTGTCCATTTCTTGTGATCCTCCTTGAGATGGTTCTGCTTCTTTATTGGAGTCCAGCTGTGTTTAATTAAATTGATTGGACTTGATTAGGAAAGGCACCCACCTGTAGAAGACCTTACAGTTCACAGTGCAGGTCAGAGCAAATGAGAGTCATGAGGTGGACGGAGCTGCCCAAGGAGCTCAGAGACAGAATTGTGGCAAGGCACAGATCTGGCCAAGGTTACAGAAGAATTTCTGCAGCACTCAAGGTTCCTAAGAGCGCAGTGGCCTCCAGAGTCCTCAAATGGAAGAAGTTTGGAATGACCACAACTCTTCCTAGACCTGGCCGTCCAGCCAAACTGAGCAATCGTGGGAGAAGAGCCTTGGTGAGAGAGGTAAAGAAGAACCCAAAGATCACTGTGGCAGAGCTCCAGAGATGCAGGAGGGAGATGAGAGACAGTTCCACAAAGTCAACTATCACTGCAGTCCTCCACCAGTCGGGGCTTTATGGCAGAGTGGCCCGTCGGAAGCCTCTCCTCAGAGCAAGGCACAGGAAGCCTGCATAGAGTTTTCCAAAAAACACAAGAAGGACTCCCAGACGATAAAAAATAAGATTCTCTGATCTGATGAGACCAAGATTGACGTTTTTGGTGTTTATTCTAAGTAGTATGTGTGGAGAAAACCAGGCACTGCTCATCACCTGCCCATGTTGCATTACAATCCCTACAGTGAAACATGGCGGAAGGAGCATCATGTTGTTCGGGGGGGGGGGGTTCAGCTGCAGGGACAGGACGACTGGTTGCAACTGAAGTAAAGATGAATGATCAAGGAAAGAGAGATCCTGGAGGAAAACCTCTTCCAGAGTGCTCAGGACCTCAGACTGGGCCCAAAGTTCACCTTTCAACAGGACAATGAGCCTCAGCACGCAGCTGAAATAACAAAGGGGTGGCTTCAGAAAACCTCTGTGACCGTTCATGACCGGCCCAGCCAGAGCCCTGACCTAAACCCAATTGAGCATCTCTGGAGAGAACTCAAAATGGCTGTCTGAATACTTTCCGTACCCACTGTAACTCTGTCTGCTACCAGTTTGTTTCAAACCACAATGTAGACATGGATCAGCTATCAGTGTGTTGGTAGTTTTTCACTGTGTGAACACAGCTTGACTGTTGATGTCATGATAACTCTGACAGTAATAAACTGCAGCATCTTCAGCTTGAACTCCACTGATGGTCAGAGTGAAGCGAGAGTTTGATCCACTGCCTGTAAAACGACCTGGAATTCCTGAAGCTCGACGGTTGGCAAAATAAATGAGCCATTTAGGAGGTTGTCCATCTTTCTGTTGGTACCAGTAAAAATAGTGGTTCCCAGAACCAGATAGATAAACATCCTGACTGGTGGTACATGTGATGGAGACGGTTCCTCCCACAGCAGAGCTGACTGCTGCAGACTGAGTCACTGTGACCTGGCCTCTGGACTCTGAGGAGACACAGACAGAAAGACAAAGCAGCCTCATGGTTCTGTGGGCTTCATTTCAGAGGGACGGATGTTGATGGAGGAGAGCAGTTGGATTCTCTGGACTTTACCTGTGAAGCAGCAGCAGAGGAGAGTCCAGATGAGGACGCAGATCACACTCATGTTTGTGAGCAGGAGGATTTCTCTGTCTTCTCTGGTCCTGAAGGACAGCTGTCAGTCCTCCAGTCTTCAGCTGTCAGGACTATAAACTCTCCCAGAGCACTGGAGCATGGAGCTGCTGATGCAAAGTGTCTCTCTATGGAAATGCTCTGACTGACTCCAACAGGGACTTGATCACTTTCATCACTGACTTTCACTCTGGATTCACACTTTTAGTGGAATATTGAAGGAATGTGCTGGATATTTAAAGATGAGTCTGGAGTTTTCTCCATTTTCCACATTGTCACGTATGTTCCGATGGAAATAATTGAAAAATCATCTTTAAAAACTCAAATTGTCCCTTTAAAAGTAGACAATGTAAATGATAGAATTAGAATAAAATGCTGATTTGAAGCTGATGTTGTTAAAGTTTCCACTCATAAACTTTGTGAAAACATGGACTCAAATCTTTGCCAGTAAAGGTTGAGACATGTGCTTGCGTTGCTTTGGGTGCAGTTTGAGGAGTTTGAGGTCAAACTGTTGGAGGATTCTCTCTGTGCTGATGTGCATGAGAGGCTTCTTAAAGGGAAGTGAAACAATGTGTGAGCCAGTGACTGCTGGAGCAGAAAAACATCTGACAGCAACTTCTTCAAGGACAAAATCAGCTGTTTCACACTAAAGCTGCCCATCTGTGCGCTCCCTGTCTTCCAGCAAAATAACCGGACGAGCTCGCAACAAAGTACAGACAACGATTTCAAGTTTTGCTTTTTGAAAATCTTCATCTGGAGAGGACAAACTATAGACGAGTAACCCTTGGAAAACTGTCTATAGTAACCTGAGAATCCCTGAAATGATCTCAGTTCTTTGAAAATGGTGTTGAGACAGATCCTGCAACAGCTGAGAACTGAAAAAACCTGGCCGAGGCCCAACAATCTCAGACATTATGTGACCCAGATACCTGACTGTGGTTTGGAAAAATTTACATTTCTCTGGCGATAGCTTCAGGCTGTACTCTTGAGTACTTGAATGAGTCGTCGTTCGTTCTGCCAAAGTGCTTGAAAAGATGATGATACCATCCAGGAATATGTGAACCTCTCTCAAGTTCATGTCACTGACACAGCGTGCCATGAGCCTCTGGAAGGTATTCGTTATGTCCTGAGGCATCCAGTTGAACTCCTAGAATCCAAGAAGTGCAACAAATGCTGTCTTTTCTTTGTCTGCTTCCTCCATCTCAATCTGGTAATAGCCAGATTAATAAAGATCAAGCACAGTCGACCACTTGGATCCTGAGAGGACTGAAAAGGTCTCTTCCAAGTTGGGGAGTGTGTATCTGTCTTTTACTGTTTGTCGGTTCAAGTTTGAGGAAGTCTATACAGAAGCGCACATTGTTGTTCCACTTTCTCACCACGACTACTGGGAAAGAGTAGGGGAACTGAAACTCTCATATTAGGTCTGCAGTGATCAACTGTTGGAAGTGTCTACCCACTGCCTCATGATCCTGACGATGTATGGGACGTCCACGGTGCTCAAAGGGTGTTGGGTCATGAAGTTTGATGTTATTTTTCACTTTTTCTGTACACTCATAATCGAGATTGTGCTGCAAAGTTGAAACTCAGCTCCGTTTCCTTCATTGTGTCTGACTCCTTGGCACTAACAACATCCTGCTGGGACAGGATGCAGTGGAAAGTTCTGAGCTCTGCGATAACACAAGTGGATGGAATGGTGACCTTCTGATGTGTTTCATTTGTCATGACCACATGAACTTTGTGAGGAGCACGTGAGGGAAGAGTTATCAGCCAACTCTTAACACAAAGGCCTCCAGGCAAGGAAGATTGAGTGGGGTGTCCAACAATGCTACATATATCAGCTATAGTCACATTAATAGTAGCAGATCTCTCTGAAACTGTTGAGACTTTGGGTTGCTAAAAGAAAGAAAACAGGAAAAAAATAATTAACTGGTTTGGATAATTTTGTTTATATTAAATTGTTTGGATTAAACTAGAAGTAATCTAAAGTAAGTAATGGGAAATAAGAAGTAAATAAGTTCTTTGAATATATTTCCTATTTAAGTGTGGCAATATGGCGGACTTCGGGTTGGTCTTATTTTGAAAGGGTCCATCTCCACCAGCGCCAGGAGCACACAGCCCGTTGGTATGTTGCAGCCACTGTTTTGATTTAAAAGCAATGTTGATGCTTATTTATGTGCCTCGATGTGCGCCTCACCGTCCCAGTGTTGATTGTCGCTTGAGCGTTGTAGCTGGTAGTGGGGTAAAAAACCTGGGAGTTGTGGCTTTTAGCGGCGTTAACATCCAGCTAGCGGCGTTAGCATTCGGCTGGCGGCGCTAGCGGTGGCTCAAACTTGTTACTTGCTCTTGCTCGGCGACTTACAGCACTGGCAGCGGCGAGATGCATTGGTGTCGATCTGTTTTCAAATGTTGGGCTTCAGTGATCTAAGTTTCTATCTACTTTAAGAGCATGTGAGTTTTTTTTTACATGGGAAGCGACTTGTGAGTGCGGGGCTCAAACTGCGCATGCCCAGTAGCGCAAGGCATTCTGGGCAATGTGGTTTTGATTGATTTAAGCCGTCTTTGTTAGAAAGACATTGCAAGCTTTTTGCTTGATTAATGGTTACATTCAGGTGATTGTATTGTAATGGTTTATTTTTATTGTATTTCAGGTTTATGACCTGTGGTCATTTCAGTTAAATAAACAGAAAATAAATGACAAACACGAGTTATAAAATGATGTGCTTCCTGGTAAGCCTTTTCGGAGGGCTCAAACCATAAAGATCCGAACAGAAACTACAGCGTGGCCTGCTGGAATGACGCCTGCAGTCTTGTCTGATAATGTAACCAGCCCAAGGTTGCCATGTCTCTTTCGGGTGTTTCTTAGCTAAAGAGTCTTCAGAAGTGCCCTAAACCCATCATATCCAGGTAACTGATCAGTGTTGTTAATATCTGAGTATTTCTCATAGAGTGTATTTGTGCCCACTAACACTGGTGTCTGGCTACTAGGGCAGGTATCTGGACCAACAAGAGCCAAGGTAGGTATGGCAATGTCTGTTTCCAGAAGGTCTTCTGGAAAAGTGATACATGTCTCTGTATAAACTAAGTCAGGGACCAGCTGTCCAGCAGCACCTTCTACTTCTGAAAGGTCATAGAGTGGGTTCAGATTTTGATCTGGAAGATTCTGTTTGTAAAATGACTCAGTGACTGTGGTCACTTGTGATCCTGAGTCAAGTAGACAGTTCACATTGACACCTGAAATGTTAACAACAGTGGTGCTTTTCGATCCAACTAAACCTTTTGGCAAAGTGAACTTCTGAGGTTTAGCAAGAGACTGTTCAATGTTCGCTCGTGGCTTGTGTTACAGTTTAGTGGGATATGTGTTATCCCCTTCAGTCTGGAAAGGTTGGTGGATTTGTTCGATTTGGTTTTAACTGGAAATTTTTACAGTTTTTTCTGTTAAGAGGGAATCACTCCAACAACCTCTACAAAACTGTGAGTAAGTAGAAGTCTGTCAACATCATTGCTTGCACCACAACCTCGTTTTAGAACAAGAGTTAAAGCTACTTGGAGGCGTTTTGAGTACGATGAAGGTTTCTCACCTGGGTTTTGAAATGTGTCAACAAACTTTGCAAACATCTCTCCTCCATCTTGAACGGCCTAATCCAAAAGCCAAAGGTATTCCGTTGGTCAGCTGTTAGTGTAGAAGATTTAGTGTTTGCAAACACAGTAATATTGATCCTACTCATACACTGTAGTTCTGCTCAAGGGCGGTGCGTATATATTCTCACCCCATTGTATGGTATGTGCACGGATCGGCTGTACATCTCAGTAACACTTTACTCAAATCTTAATAAGTCTTTATAAAAACGTGCTTAACACATTACAGAGCATTTTATGTTGGCTAATAAGATCAAGTTCTATAAACCTTTATGACTGATGGTCACTTGGTTCCCGATTTTTGTTGCAAGGATCAAAGAGTGTTATGAATATCATAGTTGTTATGAATTAAAACTCTTTAGAATGTCTTATAATCACTGCCACGATTCATAATACTCATTGGTATAATGCACTATCATGTGATTATAAGTTACTCTAAATGCTCATTGGGTGCTTCAAGTAAAGTGATGAACCTGATCAGGTATAGGACAATATAGCACAATACAAGCTGGTCAAATGCCACTATCAGTGGTTTTCTTGAAGAAAAATACAAATCTTTCAATTTGTAAAAGGTCAACACAAAACTTAGCAAAATTTATTTTTTATTGTCAAACTTAGCATCATTTCATCTTTATGATCTTTTCTTTTATTTCAGGGGTCATCGCTGAGCAACACCTGTCGACAAAAGTGGATAGCTTGTCCGTCCTATCGTTCCGCGGAGGTAAGGCCTTGAACACATCTGGAGCTGCAATTTCTTGCTCAACAATTGCAGATGTCCTGTCGATGGTGCACCGGTCTACACCAACAGAGTTGAATGCCCTCTTCATGGACATTCCCTCTCTGAATGATTTAAGTGCCTTCATGTATCTCGACAGGATTCCTGTGGTGTTTTTCACTGAAGGAAAAAGGCATTATGAAATCAAATGGCTTTACACAATGAAATGACAACAATATGTTTGTTAATGAACTTCTGCAAATGCATGCCTGTACTGTTACCAGTTTAATTGCACATGCTATTAACAATCGTTGTGTGTAGAAAAACATGTATTGTGAGTGGGTTGTGTAATGTGAGCATCATATTCACCTAGATCAATGCAATGAGAGTTTAAAGGAGTCATATTATGCAAAATTCACTTTAAAAAGGTGTCTTTACAGTCATATTGCCTCCCAGAGCCTCTGTATGATCCCCCAGAAGTGAAACATTCAGTCACCTCCCTCAACTGTGCACTCCACTTTTCAGAAAATACACACTCAAACACGCGGTTCTGAAATCTCCCTCTTTCTGACGTCATGAAGAGGAACGCCACTCCCCCCCCCGGAAGAGAATCCAGCCTTTGGCCGGCCCCCGGATAGGTCGCTCATTTCGGCTGCATTTTCTCATCCATCGCCAGTGTTTTCATAAAGTCAGCTCCTCCACCATCTTCAGGTGGGTCAGCTGACAAGCTGACAGTTTTTGCTAACTTAGCCACAGTTAGCTCTGATGGGAACGTAGCGGAGCTCCTCTCCCCAGCAGAGAGGCTCTTTGAGTCGGCCGCGGCTGTGACGGCGCCCGGGGGTCTGACTTCCAGGGCCGAGTTGGGGCCGATTGGGTAAACGGCCCGGAGCTGCTCCACGGAAGCTGGTCCCGAAGCCGGCGGAGACGCACGGCTCGCCCGGCCGCTGGGCCGCTCCTCTCCTCGCCGGGACGCTGCGGAGCCCAGCGGAGGCGCACTGCGCGGGGCGCAAAGTCAACACACACCGGCAGCGCTGTCCGGATGAAGAGGGCTGCTCCTCTGAGAGGCTCTCTGCTCTCGATATCACACCAACAACACATGATATAAACAGAAAATAAAATAAACACCTCATTTCGCTTCTGCGAGGTCGCTCTGCTTGTCCAGCAACATTGATCTGTGATTTATAGACTTCCAGCAAGAATGAGTACATGGTTTATGTTTTGATCTCAAATGAGAGCTTTTCTTTATCCAATAGTTCCTTTTGTTTGGTTCATTCTATATAAAACGGTAATTTCCGCGTTTGCTGCTGTCTGGACCCTGTTCAGCTGATTCTCTCCTCCCGAGGCGGCGGAACAACAACAAATAGGAAAAAGTTTTCGTCCGTGAGGTCGTGCATTGTGTTTTATTTTGAAACTTCCAGTCTAACTTCCTGTAAGGTGCTTTCTTAACGACAGTAAATTCACGAGGTGGGCGTGGCCAGATGCGTTCAAGTTCATCACGGAAAATAGGCTGTGAAAAACAGGCTGTTCTGAAGAAGGCTCCTCAGAGCCACTTTTTAGAATGCTCAATCTCCGAACAGAGGACAAATTTGGGGCAAAAAAACTTATATACTATGTTTTTAGGTGTCTGTGACCTATATGATATGACTGAAAAATAGCATAATAGGTCCACTTTAAATCATCGCTGGCATAAAAAGTTTCCAGAGCTGTACAATCCTGTCTGTCAGTTTCACAAACCACTACATTTTGGCTTGTGTTCATCACTTAAAGGAGCTATCTGTGATTCTGCACAATTTTGAGCCCTGACTTCAGTTTGAAATGTTGGCACCGCCCCCGAGCTCTCTGACTGGTTCCTCACATCAAATCAAATCAAATTAAACTTTATTTGTAGAGTGTAGCGGGTCCCAGCGGGTCCCAGCTTGGGCTCCGCAGGCAGATATATAAAAAGCCGGCTGAACTGAGTGCCCTGTAAATAGTGAAAATATTCCACAGGAATCAGCACACGAGACATCTGTTGCTCCTTCTTCATTCATTCGGATTGTGAACATTCCTTGCTCTGCAACACTAAAAGGGTCACCGAATGAATACTCCCAGAGGGTGCTGCCACCTTGTGTCCTTGTAGAGAACAGCATGTCATGCCCTTATATCTGTCTCTTAATAATCACCCAAAATGAAGTAAAATGACATTCTAATGAGGAGATAAACAAAAAACAATCTCCAACAAAACATTTTGTGAGTATCACAAGAGCACTTTTTCATATTTATAAAAACAACGCAAAGTGCTGAACCGTAAAAACAGTCAGAAAAACAAAAGAATAAGAACCGCACCATCAATAAATATACACCACACACACACACACACACACACACACACTGTTGAGACTTGAGCAGAAAACTGAAGAAAAAAGTGATTAAAAATGCTCGAAACGTTGAAGTCTCTGCACAAGATCTTTAATTCAATAGAAAGTTGATCAGACAGGGAGATAACCTAAATGCTAGCAAGATAAACAGGAGTCCTGGACCACGTCTGTCAGATCTGACAGCATCAGAGTCTCCAGCAGAAAATGGCACCGATCTCTCCTCTGCTTAGGAAGTTATACTGTTGGGTTTACATGATTGATAGTTACATTCTGATAACACTCTGACTGTCACAGGGTTGTTTTTCTCGAAGACCAACAGACAGTAATTGTTTCATGAAGGTCACACGTACTTTGAAGGAAATAATCAGGTCTTTTCTCAGGAGAAAAATAGGGAGTCAGCTGGAAGAGGGTCGGAAGTATTAGCTACTCCTTGCTTTGACCCTGGCCGGCCTCGAGCAGCTTCAGGATGCACAGAGAGTGTCGTGGATTTTCATTTAAAAAGTATCCTAGGCCAGTCACGGTGCAAAAAAACCCACAAACATATTTATGGGAAAATCTCAAAATCTTCAAGTATATCCACTCTTGGTTCTTGAAGTCTTCAATCGTAGTTCTCCTCGGAACAATCAGGCAGAGTCGAAGTCAGAATGCAAAAAGAGGACTTTATTTCCAAAAAACCCCCCTGGCAGTCAGGCCGACCAAAAGAACTGACGCGCCGATCGCTCTCCGCTCCATCTATTTATACTATTTTTTGGAAGTTCGTTGCATCTCAATTGACTCTTCGTCAAGACGCAATTGCTCTAAACCATTCGTTGCTTCTCAATTGCCTCTCTTCCCCCCTCCCTACAAAGGTCAATGTCCGTGACCCCTTGGGGGGGCCCTCTCAGCCTCCATCAAGTCTCCATCAAGTCTCCATCCATCCTTCCCAAATACCAGGTGTTGTGCAACAACTCATAGTGTCACATTTCTTGTCCAATGAGCCTCATTTGCACCAGAGGGAGACAGAGAGGCAACTGACCTGTAGTCTGAGCTTTAGAAAAGCAAACTGTCCAGCTGCCAAGAGGCGGCCGTAAAAATGAAAATTGACAAGCAGGCAAACCTGAAAGAATACATTGTTTTTTCCACACACGAGTACACACACTACCAAAAACATGCATAATATGAATAATACTAAATAACATGAGATAATGACTACTAGATAAACATAATATGAAGAATATAATATAATTATTCAACAAGAGCTTTCAATTACAATCTGCTGTACTGGAGGCCTTAGAATCATGAGACAATCATAGGATGCACACATGAAGAATAATATAGTCAAAAGTTGAATTAGTACATGTTCATTAAATGTGAATAAATCATATATAAGTGAATCATAGTATAATGAGTTAGAATGTGATTAATACAATGGTTACATGAGTGATCACAACATAGTGGTCAGCATTATACGACAACACACACACACACACACACACACACACACACACACACACACACACACACACACACACTCACTCTGAATTATTTGCACACAGCAGAGGAGACATGGCATGGCACTAAGCATCATGGGAGAACACGACCAGTGGGGCCGTTCACACCAGGAGAAGGCGAAGGTCATTAATATGGGGCCCCAGCGCTTGACCCCTGACCCCGCCAGACCAAGGGGAACCCGCACACCAAAGTGTGGACCCCCAGGCCAGCCAGGACCAGAGGACCAGAGCGCAGTGACCCCAGCAGAGGACTGGGACCAACTCCCGGTGTGAAGAACCCCCCTGAGGAAACACTGGAGTTAAAACAGCTAAAGACATAAAAAGACATGATACGAAGTTAATAGTAAGATAAGCTTATAAAGTAAAAAATTAAAATAAGTTAGAAGTACATAATAAAAAATAGAACGAATAAATAGGATAAATAGATTAAAATAAAAATGATAATAAAAAATAAAAATGATGGCGATAAGAACAATAAAGGTTAGTTAAAAGCCAGATTAAAAAGGTGTGTTTTTAACCTCCCTTTAAAAATATCAACAGTCTCTGCGGTCCTGAGGTTCTCCGGCAGGCTGTTCCACAGGCGGGGCCGTTGTGGCTGAAGGCCGCCTCGCCATGAGTCTTGGTTCTGCCTTTAGGAACACACAATAAGGCGCTGCCAGAGGACCTCAGGGCCACGAGGGTCGATACGGTAGAAACAGATCAGCTGAATAAGAAGGTGCAAGGCCGTTAAGACATTTATAAACGAATAAGAGAACTTTAAAATCGATCCTGAAGTGGACAGGGAGCCAATGCAGCGACTGTAAAACCGCTGTAATGTGGGCCCGCCCCCTGGTCCTCGTCAGCACGCGTGCGGCTGAGTTTTGTAATAACTGGAGGTTTGAAATGTTCTTTTTGTTTCAGACCAGAGAGCAAGGCATTACAGTAGTCTAATCTACAGGAGATAAAAGCTGCATTAGTGCCTCTGTACTGGCCTGAGAGAGAAACGGGCGACTCTGGCTATGTTCTTAAGATGATAAAATCCAATCTTAGTCATGTTTTTAATGTGTGGAATAAAACTTAGCTCTGAATAAAAAATCACGCCCAGGTTCTTAACTGATTGTGCTGGTTTAAAATCTAATAATTTTGGTAAAATTTTCCCTCTCTCTGACCTTCGGGACCGATAACTAAAACCTCAGTCTTGTCCTGGTGGAGCTGCAGGAAATTCACTGCATCCATGACTTGATGTCTGAAATACAGTTAAAAAGGGTTTCTATTGGCCCTGAGTCATCACATTGAGAAAGACCCCCCCCCCCCGCTCTGCTCTCACTCAGCGTACACAATGCTGCATGCACATCCCATACACGTGCACTATCCTCTGGAGGAAACACAGCAGAAGCCACTTCGACTCTTTTTTTCAAAATAAATGGCCACTTCGTCTCAGGTAAACCATGTTTTACCTTCTCACTACATGCTCAATGCAGAAAGTAGCTGCAACAATGAATTTGTAACAGCAAGTGGAGTGTAGCCACTTTCCCTGTTGCTCCTTCAACTTCCATGCTGGTCTGTCGTGCACGCGCTGAAGACGGTCTTGCTCCGCCCCCGCCCCCCCTGCTGCTGCCCTGCCAGTGGAGCAGAGAGGTCGTTACACTAAATCCTCAGGCAGCGCTTTGCGGGGCCAGATATCCAAAACACGCTGATCAATGTGTGATTGTTTTTGACAGAAATATCACGTGGACTTCGTAGTACATGATGTAAAAAGCATTTTTCTCGTCCTGGTTAAATTAAAATCGCGGCTAGCGCCTTTAATCTGTGACTCCAACTCCACTTCCTGAATAGTGCTTCACATGTATTTCAAACAACACAGCCCCCCTTATAAGCCCACGAGTTGTTGTGCTGGTGTTAGACTGTTAGACCAATATCAAATTAATTTTAACCAATTAAACTAATTAAACCATCAAATTGTGTGCTACTAAATGTGTATTTGTGCTACTGACAGCTTTAGCTTGGTAGCTCCAGTCCATCAAACTAGCAAGTAAGCATTCAGCCCTGTTGAATGTGTTTTCATTTTAACCATTCTTTTACAGTCACCTTAACTTTATTAGCCCATACTGCACTCTTACAATTTCTCTTTGCTCCCTGTAAGTAATTAACCCTTGTGCATCCCAAGGAGTAAATTTTACCTTTTGGACACTCTTTTGTGGATAATTCTGGTTGTGTTGATGCAAATGGCATCAAATTTGGTATTACCCTCTACCATCCGATTCTTCAAATGATTAATCTGAGATGCTGATTTGAGGTGCCTTTCTTTGCTTCATCAGATTCACATGAGACACAATCAGGGGGTCAGTTCAAAGAAGAATTAGACATTGAAAGTACACTCCAGTGCTGTCACAATACCAAAATGAGTACCCAGCCAAGTATTATGGATCTTGGTAGTATCATGATACCAAAGCTTATTTTTTTAATCATAATTTTTATATTAACTTCTTAATATCTTATTCTCTTAGTTCTTGGTATCTTGGAAAATCCTTTTAACTCCTTTAAATTTAGTTTATTTTTCGCTTTTTTTTTTGACATGTACATAAGCTGAACAGCAAGTAAGTACTCTTATATGCAGGGGTGCACATAAGCGGTGCGCTGGTGCGCATGCCCTACCAAATTAAAAAAATGCGTACCTGATTAAACATTGTAACACTCATTTGCGTACCAAGATTTGGGGATAGCAAGGTGTGCATCTGTGTCGGATAGGCCAGTGCTCACCCGTACTGTTGGACCGGGGGGGCGGTGCTCACCCAGAGCTTTCTTTTCAGGTGTCATGTTCTGCTGTTGTGAGTAAAATGATGTGCATAATACTTCAGACTGCTCTGTTTAGTCCCGTGCTGGCGGTAGGCAGCCACACAGGGACAAAACGCTCACTTCGCCTCCCCTGAACCGTCATGTTTTGTCTGCTGTGCGGACGTCCGCGCGGACCCTGGCGGACAGGAATTCATGACGATTTTTACGTCACGCCGACCAACGTGCAGCGAACACCCACGCAGACATGTGAAGCTGGACGGGCAGCAGACAGGAGGCAGAGGAGGCCTGGCGTCAATTCATTTATCAAAACAGAAGAAGAAAGCAATATGGAGGGAGATGAGCCGCTGGCCCCATGGATTCTATTTGTTTGATTAAAAAAATGTTGAAGCAGTTTTCTAATCTCCACACAAAAAGGAACACTGGCTGAGAATGCCCTGTTTAATTGTGCAAGAATAAAGTGTGGTATCTGTTAGTTTTACTTTTCTTGTGCTACTACATTTGTTACAGACCTGAAAATGTAACTCCTGCCAAAAGCCAACTTTAGAGGGACTGCAGAGGGAGCGCTGCACACACACAGACATTATGTTATGGTGTGCATGTTTTAGTTTTTTGAATATTTATTTTATTTGGAGCCTTAAATATAAAACACATCACGTGTTAAATATATATAATCTTGTCCTGTCGTTTTTTGGTGAATACAATACAGGAAAAAAGGGTATATTTCACACATAGTTGGACATTGCGATTATTTGTGATTAATCATGATTAATTAATTTGTAAGCTGTGATTAATCTGATTAAGAATTTTAATCATTTGACAGCCCTAATATATATATATATATATATATATATATATATATATATATATATATATATATATATATATACATATATATGTATATATGTATATATATATGTATATATACAGGACTGTCTCAGAAAATTAGAATATTGTGATAAAGTTCTTTATTTTCTGAAATGCAATTAAAAAAACAAAAATGTCATACATTCTGGATTCATTACAAATCAACTGAAATATTTCAAGCCTTTTATTATTTTAATATTGCTGATTATGGCTTACAGCTTAAAGGTGGAATACAACATTTTCTCGAAAAGACGAAGCCCCATGTCTGTTACTCACTTTTTGAACAACGCCATGCGCCAGACCATCCGCCCGGCTCTCCTGCTTCTCCCAGAAAATGCGGAAGTGTACGAGCGCGATCTCCTCTTCTCCGGCGTGCACGGCTCTGTACAGTTTCTGCGATCCGCCTCGCTCATAAATAAAGCTTTTTTTTCCGAAACAGCTACAGTTTCATTATGTCAGACTCGCCATCGGTAAGTAGGAGCTCAGAAGCTCACCGGCTACATAAACACTCTGAATGCGCAAAAGGGAGAAGCTGATTGGGCGCAAGCACGGAGAACCGCCTTACGAAAGCAGCTCGTCAGAATGATTGACAAACAGACCCACCAATTATTTAGGTGATCCACCCGGAAATCAAAATGTTGTATTACACCTTTAAGAAAACTCAAAAATCCTATCTCTAAATAATAGAATATCATGAAAAAGTATACTAGTAGGCTATTTAACTAATCACTTGAATCGTCTAAATAACTGGAAAAACCTGCAAGTGTTTCCTGAGCCTTGAAAAACACTCAGCTTGGTTCAGTAAACTAAATCACAAGTATGGGGAAGACTGCTGATCTGACTGCTGTCCAGAGGACCATCATGGACACCCTCCATCAGGAGGGTAAGACACAAAAAGACATTTCTCACAGAGCAGGCTGTTCACAGAGTGCAGTTTCAAAGCACATTCACAAAAAGTCTGTTGGAAGGGAGAAATGCGGCAGGAAACGCTGCACAACCAAGAGAGATGACCGCAGGCTGAACAGCATTGTGAAGAAGAGCCGCTTCCAGAATTTGGGGGAGCTTCAGAGACAGTGGACTGAAGCTGGAGTCCAGGTATCAAAAGCCACCGTTCACAGACGTGTCCGAGAAATGGGCTACAACAGCCGTATTCCCATGGTCAAGCCACTTTTGAACTCAAGACAACGGAAAAAGCGTCTGACTTGGGCTGTGGAAAAGAAGCACTGGACAGTTGAAGAGTGGTCCAAAGTCCTCTTTTCAGACCAAAGCAAGTTTTGTATTTCATTTGGAAGTCAAGGCGCCAGAGTCTGGAGAAAGGCTGGAGAGGAGCAAAATCCAAGTTGCTTGAAATCCAGTGTGAAGTTCCCACAGTCAGCGATGGTTTGGAGCCATGTCAGCTGCTGGTGTTGGTCCACTGTGTCTCATCAAGTCCAGAGGAAATGCAGCTGAGTACCAAGAGATTTTAGAGCACTGCATGCTTCCTTCTGCTGGAAAGCTCTATGGAGATGATGATTTCATTTTCCAGCATGATCTGGCACCTGCCCACAGTGCCAAAACCAGCAGTAACTGGTGTACTGACCATGGCATTACTGTCCTCGACTGGCCTGCCAATTCCCCTGACCTGAACCCCATTGAGAATTTGTGGGGTATTGTCAAGAAGAAGCTGAAAGACACCATACCCAACAATGTAAATGAGCTAAAGGCCGCTACTGAAGCATCCTGGGCATCCATCACACCTCAGCAATGCCACAGGCTGACTGCCTCCATGCCACGCCGCATTGATGCAGTAATTCATGCAAAAGGATTCCCAACCAAGTACTGAGTGCATTAATGGACATTTTCAAATGTTATAAGAGTGTCATGACTTTCTTCTGAATTCAAGTAAAGTGGAACAATGAGAACCCTTCGTTTATGTCATTAAGTGGAATTACACAATTAAATCAGGTTATAAGAGTGTCTCTAAACAGCTAGGACAATCATAAAGGTATGACAGTAAATGTCAAAGCAAACCATATGACAGTTATATAGCAGTTTAATGTCATGTTAAGATATAAAACTAAGTAGTTTTTTAAAGTTTGGCAGTAAGTCTACTATGTCATGTTTATGACAGGTTCTGTTGTCTTGGTTTATGACAAGTTGTCATAACAAAGACATCTCCAACAATGTCAACTTGCATCAAAAGTGACATAATCTACCGAATGACACTTAATGACAACTGTCATAAGCATTTATAAATATTCATGATGGATGTCATGTCATGATTATGACAGTGTTATGAACCCGCATTCAAATGAAATGTTACCACGGTATTTAAACCTCAATGTAGACATGGATCAGCTATCAGTGTGTTGGTTGAACATCTGCTGTGTGTGTTCAGTGAAGTGTATCAGTGTGTAGTAGTGAGTTCAGTTTCTGTTCAGTCTGACTGAGGGAGGTTTTTGTACGACGGTTTTTCACTGTGTGAACACCTCCTCATCATTGATTTCATGATAACTCTGACAGTAATAAACTGCAGCATCTTCAGCTTGAACTCCACTGATGGTCAGAGTGAAGTGAGAGTTTGATCCGCTGGCTGTAAAACGATCTGGAGTTTCTGAAGCTTGATATTTAGCTTCGTAAATGAGCAGTTTAGGAGGTTGTCCATCTTTCTGTTGGTACCAGGCGACAGGATATATGTCATCATTCCCAACATCAACAATATCAACATCCTGACTGGTGTTACATGGTATGGTGACGGTTCCTCCCACAGCAGAGCTGACTGCTGCAGACTGAGTCACTGTGACCTGGCCTCTGGACTCTGAGGAGACACAGACAGAAAGACAAAGCAGCCTCATGGTTCTGTGGGCTTCATTTCAGAGGGACGGATGTTGATGGAGGAGAGCAGTTGGATTCTCTGGACTTTACCTGTGAAGCAGCAGCAGAGGAGAGTCCAGATGAGGACGCAGATCACACTCATGTTTGTGAGCAGGAGGATTTCTCTGTCTTCTCTGGTCCTGAAGGACAGCTGTCAGTCCTCCAGTCTTCAGCTGTCAGGACTATAAACTCTCCCAGAGCACTGGAGCATGGAGCTGCTGATGCAAAGTGTCTCTCTATGGAAATGCTCTGACTGACTCCAACAGGGACCTGATCACTTTCATCACTGACTTTCACTCTGGATTCACACTTTTAGTGGAATATTGAAGGAATGTGCTGGATATTTAAAGATGAGTCTGGAGTTTTCTCCATTTTTCCCATCGTCACTTATGTTCCGATGGAAATAATTGAAAAATCATCTTTAAAAACTCCAAGTGTCTCTTTAAAAGTAGACATTGTAAATGAGAGAATTAGAATAAAACGTTGATTTGAGGCTGATGTTGTTAAAGTTTCCACTCATAAACTTTGTGAAAACATGGATGCAAATCTTTGCCAGTAAAGGTTGAGACATGTGCTTGCGTTGCTTTGGGTGCAGTTTGAGGAGTTTGAGGTCAAACTGTTGGAGGATTCTCTCTGTGCTGATGTACATGAGAGGCTTCTTAAAGGGAAGTGAAACAATGTGTGAGCCAGTGACTGCTGGAGCAGAAAAAGCATCTGACAGCAACTTCTTCAAGGACAAAAGCATCTGTGTCCCACTCAAGCTGTCCAGTTGTGTGCTCCCTGTCCTCCAGCAAAATGACCGGACGAACAAAGTAAAGTCAAAGGCCTCTATATTCGTAGACGTCGCCTGGTCTAACCGCAGCGCAGTTGACTGTCAACGGGGCGTGTCCAGAACATTTTGTGATATTCGTGAAGGGGCGCAGAGCAGCGCAGTCACTCCTCCGTCCCGCCCACCAGCACCGGTGTCGCAAGAGGGAGGAGAGAAAGTGGTTTAAACCCAGCTGAGTGTAATCTCGACCAATCAAATGAACACCTCTCGTCATTTTTAAATGCCCTGCAGTAAAGCTTACTGCTAAATTAACATGAGTACGAGGGGGAACCGGAAAGTCCCCAGACTGTGGTTATAAAAAAAAACCAAGAATGATTTCAGACTTTTGGTCATTATATGTCGCTATAGAGTATTTGCAGTCACGTGACCCGGAAGTTGGCAACCGGAGGACCGCCGCCATGTTGGAAGGAAAACAAACCGTGATACGCGCTGTCATCCATAGAGAGTAGTGCACGTTCGGTGTTCTTTAATGTTGAAAATGTCGACTGATAAGGAGTGTCGGGATATTGTTGTGTTGTCAGATCAAGTGGACAATCTTGACGTAACACACCAAAGACCGGTACCGGGAGAAACTACGGATTTCAGGCTGCAGCAGGACCCGTATGCACGGCTGAGACTCCAGAACTCCCGGTCTGCAGGACGCGGATATTTACTGTTTTCTAATCGACAGTTCTTCTGCGTACAAGAGCCTGGATTCCTACAAGTTTTGTTGTTTTTTTTCTGGCTTTGTGGGAGCGCTGGGACAGCATCGAATCGGCAACACGGACAACGTTCCTGTAAAGTCTAAGGTGCGTATCTGCTAACTTAGATGTCAGAGTTAAACTCCAGGCCAAAATGAACTTGTTCATTATGTAAAGACTCACAATCGGTGCTTAAATATGTTCGTTTCTAAGGAAAAGCGATCATCAACAACACTAAAATGGTCCTAAGTTGTTGGCAATACAGAACTGTAATTGTTTTTTATAATGCACGTCCCACATTTCACACATTGTTGTCTTAAAAGACAGTTTATTTAACAAATTGGTGACTGAAGACAGCAGCCGCAGCAACTCCCGGCATTTTATTCATTCAGTATTTATTAATTCAGGTGATTTTTTTTTTTTTTTTTTTAACTCTGCAGAGTGAAGCTGAGTGAAGAACAGAGCAACACACTCTGGTCTGAACACAGCCGCAGAGTGAGAGCAGGACCTCCCAGAATCCCTCCTCACCTTTACTGAAGAGAATCTCCTTCCCAGAATCGCACAAATTCAGTTCTGAGGCAAACAGGTATGAACGCTGTCACATCACATCAGTTCACTTGTGTCCGTTTTGTGAAATTATTTGAAATACTGACATTGAAACCACAGTGTCAAATGTATTTATTACACATGCTCATGAATAATGGTCGATTTTTTAATTACATTTCTTCTCTGGATATTTGGATGATACAAGATAAGTAGAACATAAAATTGGTAATAATAACATATGTGGGGGAACTTACATGGGAGCATAATATATTGGAGCTTGTTTGTCCTTTCCAGTGATGTCTTTAATGTGTTTATAAAGGTTTCATTGTTTTAAACTTTCAGGTGGGGGTGAGACCATGAAAACACAGCCTGTCACAGTACAAGAATGCTGTGCAGCAGATCCACCAAGAAGCTGACGCTGCAGTGGTTGAAGATGCCGGCCTGCACCTCCTGCCAGAACATCCACACTGAGGGGCCTCTCCAGACGTCATGATAAAATGTCGTTGTTGTGGACACTGATCCTTGGAATCAAGTGACCCTACTACAGAGAAGATGACAGAATTAAACAATTTGCAACTGAGAGGCCATTCTGCTGACAAACGATATTCTCAAGTCTCCACGTCTTTCATAAGCAGATTAATAAATGTTCTGTATTGTTTAGAACCAAAAGAAGCATGTGACGAGAGAGAAAGACAGATCTTGTGTAGCTTATTAACAAAGACATTTATTGCAGTGTTTGTCATGTCATTCTTTACATTCTTTAGGGTTAAATGTCAAACAATAAATTACATCTGTACTTCCAAGTCTCCCCATCATTTCTCACCTGTTCTAAAAAAATGTTCCTTATGTCTGAATTCCACAAGTAAGCATTTATCCATAAAAACAGTGACTAGAAAAGCACAGTTTTTCCCATCAGCTTTCATTTCTGGGTCTACCGCTGTCTCTGCTGCTGTGTCTTCTGGCTGGGGACGTCCTGAAAAGTTGCATGCAGGGTTAACAACACTCTGCAGTTTCAGTGTGTCTTTGAATCGCCCTTCTGTTTTTTGCATCCTCTCTGTGCATGTAGCTTGAAGAGCTCGCTGTCTTCGTCGTTTTTTGGGGGATGGCACGAGTTGGAAGATGGATGGTGTGAATGCAGGAGAGACAGGATCGTTGCTGACAGTTCCTGAAATAATTTAGAAACGGGGATAAAAGAAAATCAACATTAAACAGTGCATATGCCACTCAGATAACGTTATGATCACTGCTAAGGCTGATGTACCGAGTCCAGATTACTAAATTAATTAATATGGATCACGATTGATTCGTGATCCATATTAATTAATTTGGATCAAGTTAAAGCTGAGCGGCTTGCAGCTTTGCAACTAACATGAGGACATTAAACGTGCGGTCCACATTTACTGGGTGCAGAGGAGACCCGAGGGGAGGGGGAGAGAAGCGAGCAGGAGCCTCGATGAAGAGAGGAAAATGACAGGTTAAGGCTCCGATCAGCATGGACTAACACAGGACGGACAATTCGGAAGGCGTTTAACATATTTTTTGAAGAGACAAAGTAGTTTTCAAGCCTGCATATTGTTTGCGGATCTATTTTTGGTCTCAGTGTGCGGCCGTGGCTGGTTCTGCCGTCTGTGCGAGGTTTACAGAACAGTACGAGATGAAGAGACGCCTGATCGTATCAATCATCGGTTTAACAGAGGAAGAGGGCAAATGTATAAAAGCACACACACCTCCACAAAACGTTCCACTGGTTCTTGCTGGTCACCACTGCTTCGTTGTGCGTTCCTCAGCAGCATGCTGAAGTGCAGCGATCCACTTCTCTCTCCATTCTACATCGACCGGAAACCTGTGAAACGGCGATCCTGCCTTTTTCTCTCTGTAGTCGCTACACCAGCTGCTACACAGCTAAGAACCATTTTTTCGCTACTTTGATGCAGACTTCACAACAGAAACACTATGGCGCTCCGGGTTTGTTTTCCTTCCAACATGGCGGCGACATCCCAGCATGCATTGCGAGGCCGGGTGTGTAACGTCAGCTGCAAATACTCTATAGCATAGCCTTAAGCATAACTGTGAAAAATTTCACCTCCCAAAGACACACAGGTAGCTTACAGGCAGTGTTTATGTTATTACAGTCCCGCCCCCTTCTTCGAAAAATGCGAAAATGGTCCAGCGCCTCTTCACCACGGAGCAGAAACAGGCTGGCGTGGACATGTGCCAGGAGCTGAACAGGCAGCTGGAGGACGATGGAGGCTGTTTGGAAGAAAAATCACTGCTGCGACGCTCCGGGAGGCGGTCGGGCTGAAGCGGCGGCGCTGTGGGAGAGAGAGAACTGTTTTACTCACAGGGCTGTGCGCGAAAAACAGCTCCTGATGAAAAACGGCGTGGCCCTGCTGCCCCATCCGCCGTATCCCCTCCATTTAGCACCTTGCAACTTCTGTCTCTTCACAAGAATGAACAGGGAACTGAAGGGGCGGAGCTTTGATGGTGGAAGAGGTGCAGAAAAAAATCGAAGGACGCTCTTAAAGGGACCATTACGCAGCAGCATGCTGACTGTATCGAGCAATGGAAATCCCGGCTGCAGCGCTGGATTCAAGCCGAAGGAGAGGACTGTGAAGGTGACAGTTTTGATTAAATGTGAAAATAAAAAAATAAAGAGTTATAACCACAGTTCGGTTTCTTTCCGGTACCCCCTCGTATATACAAGTCTTCCCCATCCCAGACTGAAGGAATTCAGCTTATTTCTGCTTCTTGTGAGAAATTCAGGTTCAGATGCACATAAATCCTAAATGAAAAACTATCTGTCTTGGACCTCAAAAGATTTACTGACTTCATTGTATGTGTGTACAGATTACTTATTGATTAAATATGACCCGCACCCCATCCCCCACCCAGTGGTGGGCGCAGTCCGCTAATCAGCTAACCGCTAATTCGCGAAGCTAACATTTTCATTAGCAGATTAGCTTTTCAGCTAACTTTGAAAAACATTAGCGGACTAATTAACTTCCGCTAAATTTACACATTAGCAACTCTGGTTTCCAAGGCTACTTGAACGCCTCTCATACGTGCTTCCATTACTGTGCAAAGTAATGAAAAGTCTCTTCTCTACGGTTAAAAAAACAGCGAAAGTTGTTTCGAAAAAAACATGGATTTTGTAATGCATATAACTCCCGATCCGTTTGTCGGATTGAAACGATTCAAAAACTGTTAGAAAGCCCCAGAAGTCAAGAATCCGGGGGTATTTGAATTACTTGCGTACGTCATGGTGCGACATCAACAAATATCGCAGGTGCGCATTTGACGCGCCGGCTCGTCAAAGGAGTGCTGAGTGCAAACTCGTCAGTTTTCCCGAGTCCAAATAGACAGAGTCTACAAGTCATTGCTACAAGTTTTTGCAATGGAAAGCGAAGATGTTCCACCTGATGGTTCACACAGGACGCCGAGGCGCCGTGCGCAGCGGCAGGCGCTTGGCTGTTCATACAGGAAGCCTTTTCTGCTGCGCTCTGCGCGCCGGAGCCCGTGGAGAGAAGGAAACTGCTCTCTACTTGATGCTGCACAGGCTCCGACGTCAAAGAAGGAGATTGTGGGTTCATCCAATCAATAAAAGAAGGAAGCAGCACTGTGTTTTCTGTCATCTTGTTGGTGAACTGCGCCTGGACAGTGCCCATCATCACGTGAATCTCTACCCCCTCCTCTCTCTCTCTCTCTCGCCCCCTCTCCCTGTGTGTGTGTGAAAAGGAAAACCGAAAAGCAACATAATTTATGTTATTTTACTTTATTTTTATTTAGAAATTGACCAGATTCTCTCGTATTTTCCCTTCCCGACGTCCTGTCTGGTGCGATCTGCTTGATCCAGCTTGACAAATGGCGCCCATGGTGCTCAGGGCTCGCGGAGAGAATAGAGAGGAGCAGAGCGGGTGCGCTGCAGAGCGCGAGCCGCTCTGCGTGCGGCGCTGCCCTGCGCCTCCTGTATGAACCGTCAGACAGGTTAACAGGGGCGCTGATCCGAAACTCGGTTCAAACAAACAGATATAACTCTATCTGCAATTTATTTCAAACCACAATGTAGACATGGATCGGCTGTAAGTGTGTTGGCTGAACATCTGCTGAAAATAAATGAGAAAATGTAGTCCCTGGACATGATCCAGCCAGGAGAGTAATCTTTGAGCGTTGTCAGGGGCAGGCACTCATTCCTTGGACATGGTTGATTTTCCATTCACTCAGCAGTCAGTGGTCCAACACACGTCGATAAGACCGGGGTGGTGGTCCCCCTGTTTAAAAAGGGGGACCGGAGGGTGTGCTCCAACTATAGGGGGATTACACTCCTCAGCCTCCCCGGGAAAGTCTATTCCAGGGTACTGGAGAGGAGGATCCGACCGATAGTCGAACCTCTGATCCAGGAGGAACAATGCGGTTTTCGTCCTGGCCGTGGAACAGTGGACCAGCTCTATACCCTCCATAGGGTGCTCGAGGGTTCGTGGGAGTTTGCCCAACCAGTCCACATGTGTCTTGTGGATTTGGAGAAGGCATTCGACCTTGTCCCTCGTGGTGTCTTGTGGGGGGTGCTCCAGGAATACGGAGTCCGGGGCCCCTTGCTAAGGGCCGTCCGGTCTCTGTATGACCGGAGTAGGAGTCTGGTCCGCATTGCCGGCAGTAAGTCGGACCTGTTCCCGGTGCATGTTGGACTCCGGCAGGGCTGCCCTTTGTCACCGGTTCTGTTCATAATCTTCATGGACAGAATTTCTAGGTGCAGCCAGGGGCCGGAGGGGGTCCGGTTCGGGAACCACAGGATTTCATCTCTGCTTTTGCAGATGATGTTGTCCTGTTGGCTTCATCGAACCAGGACCTACAGCATGCACTGGGGCGGTTCGCAGCTGAGTGTGAAGCGGCAGGGATGAGGATCAGCACCTCCAAATCCGAGGCCATGGTCCTCGACTGGAGGAAGGTGGCTTGCCCCCTCCAGGTTGGTGGAGAGACCCTAGCCCAAGTGGAGGAGTTTAAGTATCTTGGGGTCTTGTTCACGAGTGGGGGACGGATGGAGGTGAGATTGACAGGCAGATCGGTGCAGCGGCTGCAGTGATCAGTCGTTGTATCAGTCCGTCGTGGTGAAGAAGGCGCTGAGCCGAAAGGCGAAGCTCTCGATTTACCGGTCAATCTACGTTCCCACCCTCACCTATGGTCATGAACTTTGGGTCATGACCGAAAGGACAAGATCCCGGATACAAGCGGCCGAAATGAGCTTCCTCCGTAGGGTGGCTGGGCGCTCCCTTAGAGACAGGGGGAGGAGCTCAGTCACCACGGAGGAGCTCGGAGCTCGGAGTAGAGCCGCTACTCCTCCACATCGATAGGGGCCAGCTGAGGTGGCTCGGGCACCTCTTTAGGATGCCTCCTGCTTTTTTTTTTTTTTTTTCTCCCTTGTCCTGTTCGGTAGCTGGGGCGTGCAATATTGTATGATTGTAGCCTTTTACTATCCGAACAGATTTTAATATTAGCAGCAGGACGAGACTGAGTCTCCTCCTGCTGCTGCCTTTATTTAAAGCTGGCATCCGGCATGGCTACCGGACAGGACCGGGACAGAAATGCTCAGGGAGCAGGGACAGAAAGAGAGAAAGATAAAGAGAGGGAGAACGGAAGGGGGGGGGGGGGGGGACAACCTATGTACAAAGTCACAATACAAAACAGTGTTGTCGACGCACCACACGCAACCAAGAACAATCCCAAACCCCCAATCTAGACAACACCAAAACAGAGCCGACAACCAACACAGAAAATTACAGAACCATACATACATTTTTTTTTTCCCTCTTTTTTTCCAAACCATATTAGTGAACAGACCAGGCCACAAAAATAAAAGGAGTTGTAGGGGAGGAGGGAAATGCAAGGACACCACAAACCGTATTTTTTTTTTTTTTTTTTTTTTTTTTTTGAGTATAGCTAGTCGTAACTAGTAGTAAACTAGGGGCGTGCATCAAGAGAGGTCTGCTACAGATCACCATTAATCTAACCACCACAAGAAGACAAGGTAACCCAGTATGTGAAGAGTGGTTAAAGATCAACGTGATCATGTGAATATGATGGTGACAGTGATGGTGATAGTGATCATGCATATATGACCTCTGACCTCTGAGAAGGCCAGAAGCAGGCCAGAGAGGCCCTCAGAGCCCAGACAGCCGGCGGACATCACAGAGCCCGGATCCAAGCCGCCCCCCCAGGCAGACGCCCACGCTCCAGTCCAGAAACGGGGCAGAGGAAAGCCCCGGCCGGGGACCCCGGCAGTCCCGGGGCCCGGGCCCCGCGGAGCCACGACCGGCAGGAGCCGGTCCACCCCGGGCGCCGGACGCCCGGGGCGGGCAGGGCCGAGAGCCCAAGGCCCAAGAGCCCAGGAGCCAACCCCCCACCCAGGCGAAGGGCCATGACCCACCCGGGAGAACCAGCCCACAGGGGCAGCTACCCACCCCGGGCCAGTACACCCCCCAGCGCTCCGGCCACGGATGCCTTCTGGACGCCTCCCTGGGGAGGTGTTCTGGGCATGTCTCACTGGGAGGAGACCCCTGGAAGACCCAGGACACGCTGGAGAGACTATGTCTCTCGGCTGGCCTGGGAACGCCTTGGGATCCTCCCAGAGGAGCTAGAGGAAGAGTCTGGGGACAGGGAAGTCTGGGCATCCCTGCTGAGACTGCTGCCCCCGCGACCCGGCCCCGGATAAGCGGCTGAAGATGGATGGATGGATGGATGGACGTCCAGAAAATGAAGCCACAATGAATGCTATTTACACGTCTTTGTTGGACATTGCACTGATGTCTTGTCTGGTTGTCTTGGTGTCCATGAAAATGCCTTATAATGATGGAATCATTGGATGTATAGGAGATGTCTCTCGGGAAACTATTTTCAGTTTTGAATACATCCTTGATTTGATTGATGATCCTATTTCTATGTCTACATGATTTCTAAGTCATAAATACTCACACAAAAACCACTGACGTTTCACATTTATTTTTGATAATCTGCAAACACAGAAACAGTATGTCTGATGCAAGGGTTTTTTTTTTTTTTTTTTTTTTCCTGAATGTGCCAACGAGTCAATCTTAATAGCAAGAACTATTTCTTGAAGTGATCATTAAATAATTGAGATTTTGGAGGAACATCCCTTAATTTTTGATGCTGGCTCAACGACGAGCACCTTGACACGTGAAATTAGTTCATGTGAATCTTTCACAGCCTAATCCACCCTTCTCAGGTGCCACTCATTTCTTTGAAGTGTGTCCTCCATGATGATCACACCATCCACTTTCAAATAGCGATGAGGTACCTGCCACTTCTGTCTTCAGGAGGAATTCATGAGGATGAGGTGACTTGGAATTGAAAGCTCCCACCTTGGGATGCCTGTAACCTTTCAGGGGGCCACCCTTGCCTCAGCCATCACCGAACTGTGATAGAATTCATCCTTGTCATTCACATATCTGATGTAGGAACATGAGCCATAACCAGTGTTGCTGGTGTCTGAAAAATGGTGCAAGAATGGTTGTTATATCTGCTCGGTCAGTGATTTTGTGGCGTCTTTTAAGGTTGATAATGATACTGAGAACTTTATTGAAATGTCCTTGCCAATCTGAAGTCTCTCAGAAATCGATTATTTTCCAATATTTGTGTTTTGTAGTGCCTGATGGAGACAGAGGACTCCCTGTGAGCCATCATGACCGGAGTCCAGGACAGGAGCAGCAATCCAGTTTTGAAAAGGTAAATACTGCTTTCCGAGAGTCTGTTTTTAGGATCACATTCATGATCTCTACAGGAGCTGTGTTTTCTGTATACAGCCTGAAGTGAGTAATTTATGAAACCATTAATTGGAGACTTTCCTCTATTTAATCTGCACTTGCATCTGAGTAAGTGTGCAGGCATTTGAGTATGTGGTGTGGATATATTTGGCTTGTTGGCCCTTTCAACGGTCAAACATAGAACTGTTCAAATATGTCTGCCATTCTTCCATTTCCCTGACTGGAATGAATGAATTATCTATCTTCTATTCTCTTTATTGTCCACACAGAGGGTCTGATGTTAACTGGGTCTCTTTTCAGGCTCCTGACGTTGACATGTCTCCCAGAGTTTCTGAGGCTGGACGGCCCGAACAGGAATTAATGATTGTTTCCTAAATTTTTGTCTAATTCGTGTTTGACATCCAAGAAATACATCCCATGTCAGCTATTGAGGTTTTGTTTATCATCTTTGTTTTATTTTATGTGCAATCCAATGGGAGGCTTATTAAAAGTTTTATCCTCTGGAGTCTGAAGACATTCTTTCTCTACAGTGTCCCAAACATCGTCTGCTGTGCGTTACTATGACGACCTATGATGTGGCTTCACTGCCGATGGCCGCTACGCTTCTTGTGATGGGTCAGTCGGGTTCAAGTGCAAAGGCACAGTGGGAAAAACTTTTTAAAACTCAGACGTATCGAAAGGTAAATTGGAGATCACATTGTGATAAAATGTTCACTCAGCAACCCATCTTGACAGAAAAAAACAGAATTATTTATGAAAAAAGAAAAACTGAAATATCTCACGGTCATAAGTATTCAGACCCTTTGCAGCGACATTCATATTTAACTCACATGCTGTCCATTTCTTGTGATCCTCCTTGAGATGGTTCTGCTTCTTTATTGGAGTCCAGCTGTGTTTAATTAAATTGATTGGACTTGATTAGGAAAGGCACCCACCTGTATAAGACCTTACAGTTCACAGTGCAGGTCAGAGCAAATGAGAGTCATGAGGTGGAAGGAGCTGCCCAAGGAGCTCAGAGACAGAATTGTGGCAAGGCACAGATCTGGCCAAGGTTACAGAAGAATTTCTGCAACACTCAAGGTTCCTAAGAGCACAGTGGCCTCCAGAGTCCTCAAATGGAAGAAGTTTGGAATGACCACAACTCTTCCTCGACCTGGCCGTCCAGCCAAACTGAGCAATCGTGGGAGAAGAGCCTTGGTGAGAGAGGTAAAGAAGAACCCAAAGATCACTGTGGCTGAGCTCCAGAGATGCAGTAGGGAGATGAGAGAAAGTTCCTTAAAGTCAATTATCACTGCAGTCCTCCACCAGTCGGGGCTTTATGGCAGAGTGGTGCAATGGAAGCCTCTCCTCAGTGCAAGACACAGGAAGCCCACATTGAGTTTTCCAAAAAACACAAGAAGGACTCCCAGACTATAAAAGATAAGTTTCTCTGATCTGATGAGACCAAGATGGAACTTTTTGGTGTGTATTCTAAGCGGAATGTATGGAGAAAACCAGGCACTGCTCATCACCTGCCCATTACAATCCCTACAGTGAAACATGGCAGAAGGAGCATCATGTTGTTGGTGGGGGGGGGGGGGGGTTCAGCTGCAGGGACAGGACGACTGGTTGCAACTTAAGTACAGATGAATAATCAAGTAAAGAGAGATCCTGGAGGAAAACCTCTTCCAGAGTGCTCAGGACCTCAGACTGGGCCCAAACAGGACAATGAGCCTCAGCACACAGCTAAAATAACAAAGGGGTGGCTTCAGAAAACCTCTGTGACCGTTCATGACCGGCCCAGCCAGAGCCCTGACCTAAACCCAATTGAGCATCTCTGGAGAGAACTCAAAATGGCTGTCCACCAACGATCACCATCCAACCGGAATGAACTGGAGAGGATCTGCGAGGAAGAACGGCAGAGGATCCCCAAATCCAGGTGTGAAAAACTTGTTGCATCATTCCCAAGAAGACTCATGGCTGTACAAGCTGAAAAGGAGCGTCGACTCAATAGTGAGCACAGGGTCTGAATACTTATGACCATGTGACATTTCAGATTTTCTTTTTTAATAAATTTGCAAAAAATTCTACATTTCCTATTTTTTTTCTGTCAAGATCAGGCGCTGAGTGTACATTAATGACAAATGAAATGAACTTTTTGGATTTTGGCAAATGGCTGCAATGATGCAGAGACTGATACACTTCAAGGGGTCTGAATACTTTCCGTACCCACTGTAACTCTGTCTGCTACCGATTTATTTCAAACCACAATGTAGACGTGGATCAGCTATCAGTGTGTTGGTTGAACATCTGCTGTGTGTGTTCAGTGAAGTGTATCAGTGTGTAGCAGTGAGTTCAGTTTCTGTTCAGTCTGACTGAGGGAGGTTTTTGTACGACGGTTTTTCACTGTGTGAACACATACTGACTGTTGATTTCATGATAACTCTGACAGTAATAAACTGCAGCATCTTCAGCTTGAACTCCACTGATGGTCAGAGTGAAGCGAGAGTTTGATCCACTGCCTGTAAAACGACCTGGAATTCCTGATTCTCGAATGTTGACCAAGTAAATGAGCAGTTTAGGAGGTTGTCCATCTTTCTGTTGGTACCAGGCTAAAAAGTGTTCCTCATTATCATCATAATCAACATCAGCAGTATAAACATCCTGACTGGTGGTACATGATATGGAGACGGTTCCTCCCACAGCAGAGCTGTCTGCTGCAGACTGAGTCACTGTGACCTGGCCTCTGGACTCTGAGGAGACACAGACAGAAAGACAAAGCAGCCTCATGGTTCTGTGGGCTTCATTTCAGAGGGACGGATGTTGATGGAGGAGAGCAGTTGAATTCTCTGGACTTTACCTGTGAAGCAGCAGCAGAGGAGAGTCCAGATGAGGACGCAGATCACACTCATGTTTGTGAGCAGGAGGATTTCTCTGTCTTCTCTGGTCCTGAAGGACAGCTGTCAGTCCTCCAGTCTTCAGCTGTCAGGACTATAAACTCTCCCAGAGCACTGGAGCATGGAGCTGCTGATGCAAAGTGTCTCTCTATGGAAATGCTCTGACTGACTCCAACAGGGACTTGATCACTTTCATCACTGACTTTCACTCTGGATTCACACTTTTAGTGGAATATTGAAGGAATGTGCTGGATATTTAAAGCTGAGTCTGGAGTTTTCTCCATTTTCCACATTGTCACGTATGTTCCTGGTTTAGTTTTGGTGAGTTAGTTTGTTTCCCAGTCAGAGAGTGGTGTCTCTCTGCAGTCAGAGGTTTTTGTACAGCGGCTCAATGAGTTTGTATCACTGTGGTACACGTTCGGTGGAGGAACCAGACTGGATGTTGGAAGTAAGTTGATTCTCCTTTAATAATGATGGCTAAATAGTTCAAATTCAATCATTAAACCTTCTTTTGAATGATTAAGATCAGAAAGATGTGTTTTTCTAGATAATTATTGTGATGATGAATTTTTAATCTCCTCTGATTTCATGCCGTAGAGCTCAGCTCTGCTTCACTTTCAGTAAATGAAGGAGAAAAGTTTTCCTCTTAACCTTCCAGTGGATTAAAATAAAGATTAAGTGATTAAAAACCATGGTTGTCACAGTTAATCATATTAATCATGATTAGTTAATGTAGGGATGACTAAATATTAATTGTCTTAATTGTAATTCATCACCTAATCAGGCTTTGGGCTTCTTTTCAGTTTGAAAATTGTATTTTCAACATCGACATTGTATTAAGTTTTTCTATATGGTACTTTACTTTGAATGAACATCCAACAAGCTCCAAAAGAAATTCTTTTTCTATGTTTGATTCCCAATGAAGAAGCTCTGGTCAGAAATCAGTCACTGCAGGACGTCGCCTTGCTAAAACTTCAACAATGACTTTAAATTCAACTTTTGAACTGATGGTTTGGACTGATGAATGCTTTATGTTATGGACTGAAAACTGTCTTCAAATGGCACTTGTCAAAACCTCCTCATATAACAGCTTTATTGACTGTTTGTCTTTTTAAATTCTGTTGTAAATCATTTTAAAAACTGACGTTGATTTGAAGCTGATGTTGTTAAAGTTTCCACGCATAAACTTTGTGAAAACATGGATGCAAATCTTTGCCAGTAAAGGTTGAGACATGTGCTTGCGTTGCTTTGGGTGCAGTTTGAGGAGTTTGAGGTCAAACTGTTGGAGGATTCTCTCTGTGCTGATGTGCATGAGAGGCTTCTTAAAGGGAAGTGAAACAATGTGTGAGCCAGTGACTGCTGGAGCAGAAAAAGCATCTGACAGCAACTTCTTCAAGGACAAAAGCATCGGTGTCCCACTCAAGCTGTGCGGCTGTGTGCTCCCTGTCCTCCAGGTGATACCCGGCCCACCCTGACGGTGCTGCCCCCCTCCAGAGAGGAGCTGCAGCAGGGGACGGCCACGCTCATGTGCCTGGCCAACAAGGGCTTCCCCTCAGACTGGAGTCTGAGCTGGAGGGTGGAGGACAGCAGCAGCAGCAGCAGCAGCAGCAGCTGGGAGCAGAGCAGCAGCCCCGGGGTGCTGCAGAAGCTGGACGGCCTCTACAGCTGGAGCAGCACCCTGAGGCTCCCTGCAGACCAGTGGAGGAAGGTGGGCTCTGTGACCTGTGAGGCCACCCGGGGCTCCCAGACTCCCCTCAGAGAGACACTGAGGAGAGACCAGTGTTCCCAGTCCTGACCGGACTCACTGGGACTCTCTCACTCATCTCACCTCTGTCACTCTCTCTCTCTCCCTTTTTCTATCTTCACACCAAACTGACTTCAGCAATATTCCTCTTCTGCCTGCTGATTTTCTTCAAGCTTTGACAAAATAAACATTGTTTTCACATCAGCTGTTCACTCGTGGATTTCTTCTTTTCAACAATAAACTCATCGTTTTGGAGCACAAATTTCACTTGATGGATTTTCTCTGTATTCCACCTCTTGTCTGAAACAAGTTGTTTCACAAATGTCAAATGAACCAGAATAAAAACAGTCAGTCAGTGGTCCAGTTTACATGGGTGTTTTTCCATTCTGATTGAAAACAATCGTATTAAACACAGTTGTATACAAGGACGGCGTTCAAAGCGATCCACGATGAATCCTCGTTTCCAAGGGCCCTGGGTGAAGCGGATCATACAGCATGTGTGACATGCTCCAACGGTGTCTCCCCGCCCACTACCGGCAACACTCTCAGAGAAGAAGAAGGAGCTCTTCCGACTTCCTGTTTACTTCTCAGAATATCCAGCGTGCAGCGTGCCGACACTGAAGAAGAAGAAGAAGAAGCCTTCCCAAAATGGATTCGCAAAGTGTTTTATTGGGCACACTGCTGTTCTAGTTTTTCAATTTACTTTAAGCACTTCGTGCTCAGCAGGTATTTATCCTGCAAACATGTATTTCCATGCGAAGGAGGTCGCACAACTCGCTTCCTCGGATGATCAGGTGGGAGACCATCGTCCTCAACCAGTACACGGACCAGGAAGGACTGGTGGATTTCCTCATGACCCGCTGGTCATTTGTGAATTTGTGCTCATTGATGGGGAGGTATATGGCCCCGGAGTCTGACACTGTCAGGACGCTATTTCCAGTGGGCATGCGAATCGCCATCATCCTGTAGAAGTTGGGGAGCTGTGACGAACACAGAGTCGTCGCCAACCAGTTCAGGATCGAAATGTGTAGTGCACCATGACAGTGTCCACAACGAACAATAAAAGATCCACAAAAAGACGGTGAAGAAATTCATACGAGGGGGTACCAAAAAGAAACCGGAATTAGGTAATAAAATACTAATAATAATGAGTTTTGCCTTCTGGCCGTCAGATGTCTGCAGGTAAGCCTCGTGCATATCTGTGAAAAAGCTGAGCTCCCAGAGTTACACTGACGCCTGTCAGGCGCTATTTATAATAACAGAGTGCAGCGGCGGTCTGCGATTTTTTCCAAAATGGCGACATTGACTGGGAAGCCAGAGCAGCGCGCAAACATTAAATTCTGCTTTTTGCTGGGAAAAAACAGCAGCAGAAACACTCAGCTTGTTGCAGCAAGCCTACAAGGATGATGCTCTGGGGAAGAATCAGGTCCATGAGTGGTTCAGGCGGTCTGAGAAGGGCCAGATGTCGGCGCGTCAGGTCCGCTCAGCCGTGAAAACAATGCTGAGCTGCTTCTTGGCTGTCCAGGGTCTCGTCCACAGCGAGTCCGTCCCTCCAGGTCAGACTGTAAACCAGGACTACTACAGGAAGTCCTCAGACGCTCCGTGAGGATGTGAGGAGGAAGCAGAGCGTCGTGGCGGAGTGGAGCCGGTTGATCCACCACCACAGAGCGCCAGCGGACACGGCGCTGCGCCTCACGCAGTTTCTGGAGAAGAATGAGATGAATCTCCTCTCCCATCCGCCTGATTCGCCAGATGAAGCCTCCAGTGACTTTTTCTTGTTCCCCAAGTTGAAGAAGCAGCTGAAGGGACAGCGGTTTGCAGATGTGGAGGAGGGGACAGAAAAATCGCAGCCAGCTCAGAATGGCACAATTACGCACGAGTTTGATGACACATTGGTGAAGTGGGAGACACGGCTGGAGCCTTCAAAATAATCTCCATCCGCAGATGGAGATTATTTTGAAGGCGACGGTGATGTTTTAGTTTGAAATGTCAGAAATGAAAAGTTACAGTCAAATTCCGGGAACTTTTGGGTACGCCCTCGTATATCTGTTTTGCCGGAGCTTGGTGGACGGGCCGATTACGCAGCTCATCAGAGCACCAAGTGATAATGAAGTGACTGAGATTGCTAGCAGGTAGGCTATGTTACATTTCACTTGTAAAATTGCAAGTCATGTCCCGCCAGCTCAGGCTGCCATTACCCCTTTACCGTGTGACACTTTTACACTGGCCATTTGAAGTGCTGTATCACTCACATACGAATGTATTACTTCCTCAATGTGCACCAACAGCTGTGTATATCATAGCTGTGCTCTGGCTGGACAGGACTGTGAATGCATGGATTATATGACAAATGCAACATGAACATGTTGTCTTTCCTATCACGTTTGAGTCCGTTCATCACATACCTCAGATAATGGGAGTGATTGACGGCTCACACATCCCGGTGCGGCCCCTCTCCGATGGCTACAAGCACTTTGTGAATCGAAAGAGTCGGCCCAGCTACGTGTTGCAGGTTGTCATCGACGACAAGTGCTGGTAGGACGTCTGTTTTCATTCACACAGCAGCTTATTTCTCTGTAACTTTTGTGTGGAGATTCATAGCGATTGTGTGTTTGTCACTAGTTTCTGGAGCATCAGCTGCAAAATGCCAGGGAGTGTGCACGATGCAAGAGTCCTGCAACACTCCGAACTGTATCGCAGCATTCACTTGCTTCCAAAGGTAAGGACAGTTTCAGACGGAATGTGTCGTGCACCACGACAGTGTCCACAACGAACAATTAAAGAACACATCTCTCATGTTATTTCCTTTGCTCTTTTTCAGTGTGTAAGGACAATTGAAGGAGTGGATTTCCCTCTTCTGATCGTAGGAGATCCTGCCTACCCCGTACTGGACTGGCTCATTAAGGGATACTCCAACTCCCCTCAAATAACTCCCGAGGAAGAGTCACTCAGTGTGTATCTGAGCTCAGCCAGGGTGTGTGTGGAGATGGCATTTGGGATGCTGAAGGCGAGGTGGAGGGATCTTCTTGAAAAAGAGTGATTACCATTTCACCTTTGCGCCACATGCTGTGTCCTCCACAACTGCTGCCAGAAGGAGAATGACCGCAGCAGAACCTGTTTGGAGGAGGCTGCTGCTGCAGAACGTCCCACTGAATGCCGTCAGCCCGACCAGCCAGAGAATGACCGGGGCCCCGGCAGCTCCACAAGGGGAGCTCTGGAAAGAAACATGTCAACTCATTTCCCTCTCAGTAAAGGGTGACTGCGCTGACGTGGGCACAACATTGTAGTTCTATCCACAGTGCTGTACATTGTGATTTTCTAACAATGTTTTCACTGAAACCGGCTATGCAATACTTTTCATTTCAACAAATGTGTTTACTGGCATTCATGTGAGAGCCTGTGGATTGTGCTGAACAGTAAGTGTGTGTTTTATTACACTGCACAACTTAAACAGCAAAAAAAAAATGAAAATTAAAGTTCAAATAGTGCGAGACCAAAGTACTCCACATTGTAATAGGCCTGTTACCCCAGGTCCTGCAGCCTATAATCACTGTCATTATCACAGTTCTGCGAGTACTGTGTTATTCAGCCTGGGTGCTGGTGGTGGGGCATCGGGACCTGGCTGGGCAACTGTGAAGGAGACTGTGGGAATGGATGTGGATGTGGAGATGGAGGTGGGTGCAGGAATGATCCTGGATGCTGGGAGGGAGGCACATGGAGAGATGGAGCTTGATGTGGAGGCGGAGTGGGATGTGGAGGGAAGAGGCTGCTCATACCAGCAAAGAACTGACCCAAGAGCCGCTCATTTGCACGGGACGACAGCTCCATGAACCGGTCTAAGAAGTGACTGTCCTTGGCCTCTTTCCATGCACGTTGAGACTGGAGGGTCTCCCTTTGCTCCACGGACAAAATCTGCATCGCGAAAAACCTCTCCGGGCTCCAACAGAATCATCATCTGTGTGGTAAAAGAACAGACTTATCATTCGAGCCGCACACGACATTTTTCATGCTACTCCATGACAGGTTTCACATGTGCATTTGTTGCAGTTATGAGACCTGCGCTGCCATGATTTCACACACACACACACACACACACACACACACACACACACGTTTGTACTTATATCGTTGTGAGGACACTCATTGACATAATGCATTTCCTAGCCCCTTACCCTAACCCTAACCATCAAAAATAAATGCCTAACCCTAACCTATGCCCTAAACCTAACCTAAACCCATTTGTAACCCGAAATCAAAAACCAAGTCTGAACCCTCAAAAAGGCCAAAAAAGGCCTTTTGAAAAGTGAGGACTGGCAAAAATGTCCTCACTTTGCAAAAATGTCCTCACTCTGTTGGTGAAATATGAATTTTGGTCCTTACTTTTGGGTATGTACAAGAACACACACACACACACACACACACACACACACACACACACACACACACACACACACACACACACACACACACACACACACACATTTTCATCAAAGTGTGTTTAGCAGTCTGCTATGTGTGATTTGATTCATGATGCCATCGGCCTGTATTCAATTGGAGGATTGAGCGCCGCCTCATGCGTGGCTTGGAGATGATGTTACTCTGTTGACCAACATGAACGACTCCCTCATTGGAAATGAGTAAAAAGCCCGCCAAAAAGGTTGAGCCATTCAGTCGCATCCTCCCTCCACCGACATAGCGATACATTCAACAAATACAATTCTACTGTTATGTTCAATGCGATGTGGATGAGTGTGAAAAGCAGAGCAAAAGTTCCATGCATATTCCTTCGAGAACGCTGCGTGAATGAAGCACAGAGACAGAAACATTTGTCCGTGCTGAAACGTGGTCAGACGTTTGTCTTTTAGCATTTAATCGCACAATCATGGTCAACCACATCAATGAGAGCAATATGGACACATGTCCAAACCTCAGGAAAGAGTGAGTGAAACATCAGACCCACCTCCAAAGCTTCCATCGTGTGAAGAAGATGCAGGAGTGGATCCAAACAGGACGTCCACACCACTGCTTTCCACGTTCACCAAGGGCCGGTCTCCCATCAGCTCGTCCATTTTTTCAAAAAGTTGAACAATGGACAGGCCACCACCACTCTGCTTGTTGTGCATTTTGCCTTTGTTGTTGCTGGTTTTCAGTACCTTCCAGTGGGTTTTCACTTGCTCAACTGTCCGGTCCACTCCAGCCGCCAACAGCACATCATAGAAACGTCAGAACAGTTCAATGTTGCGGGTTTTCCTGCCGTCCAGCCTTTTCATTATTTTCTGATCCACGAGAATGCATTCGTCTCGGCAAGGCTCCAGTTTTTCTGCTTATTCTCCATGCTGCTTCTTCTTGTGAGTACTCCACTTAGCTCTTTAAGTTGAATGAGGGAAGCCAACCTAATAAAAGCTTTGATTACTGAGATGATGATGATGGACTTCCGATGATGGAAATGATCTGTTTCATCATGAAAAACAAACAGATATACAGTGGGCACAGAAAGTATTTAGGAAGTATTTCTCACTCTCTGCATCATTGCAGCCATTTGCCAACATCAAAAAAGCGAATTTTATTCCTCATTAATGTACACTCAGCAACCCCATGTTGACAGAAAAAAAAAACAGAAATGTAGAAATTTTTGCAAATTCATGAAAAAAGAAAAACTGAAATATCACACGGTCATAAGTATTCAGACCCTTTGCAGCGACATTCATATTTAACTCACATGCTGTCCATTTCTTGTGATCCTCCTTGAGATGGTTCTGCTTCTTTATTGGAGTCCAGCTGTGTTTAATTAAATTGATTGGACTTGATTAGGAAAGGCACCCACCTGTATAAGACCTTACAGTTCACAGTGCAGGTCAGAGCAAATGAGAGTCATGAGGTGGAAGGAGCTGCCCAAGGAGCTCTGAGACAGAATTGTGGCAAGGCACAGATCTGGCCAAGGTTACAGAAGAATTTCTGCAGCACTCAAAGTTCCTAAGAGCACAGTGGCCTCCCGAGTCCTCAAATGGAAGAAGTTTGGAATGACCACAACTCTTCCTCGACCTGGCCGTCCAGCCAAACTGAGCAATCGTGGGAGAAGAGCCTTGGTGAGAGAGGTAAAGAAGAACCCAAAGATCACTGTGGCTGAGCTCCAGAGATGCAGTAGGGAGATGAGAGAAAGTTCCTTAAAGTCAATTATCACTGCAGTCCTCCACCAGTCGGGGCTTTATGGTAGAGTGGTGCAATGGAAGCCTCTCCTCAGTGCAAGACACAGGAAGCCCACAAAGAGTTTTCCAAAAAACACAAGAAGGACTCCCAGACTATAAAAGATAAGTTTCTCTGGTCTGATGAGACCAAGATTGACGTTTTCAGTGTTTATTGTAAGTGGTATGTGTGGAGAAAACAAGGCACTGCTCATCACCTGCCCATTACAATCCCTACAGTGAAACATGGCAGAAGGAGCATCATGTTGTTGGTGGGGGGGTTCAGCTGCAGGGACAGGACGACTGGTAGCAATTGAAGTAAAGATGAATGCGGTCAAGGAAAGAGAGATCCTGGAGGAAAACCTCTTCCAGAGTGCTCAGGACCTCAGACTGGGCCCAAACAGGACAATGAGCCTCAGCACACAGCTAAAATAACAAAGGGGTGGCTTCAGAAAACCTCTGTGACCGTTCATGACCGGCCCAGCCAGAGCCCTGACCTAAACCCAATTGAGCATCTCTGGAGAGAACTCAAAATGGCTGTCCACCAACGATCACCATCCAACCGGAATGAACTGGAGAGGATCTGCGAGGAAGAACGGCAGAGGATCCCCAAATCCAGGTGTGAAAAACTTGTTGCATCATTCCCAAGAAGACTCATGGCTGTACAAGCTGAAAAGGAGCGTCGACTCAATAGTGAGCACAGGGTCTGAATACTTATGACCATGTGACATTTCAGATTTTCTTTTTTAATAAATTTGCAAAAAATTCTACATTTCCTATTTTTTTTCTGTCAAGATCAGGTGCTGAGTGTACATTAATGACAAATGAAATGAACTTTTTGGATTTTGGCAAATGGCTGCAATGATGCAGAGACTGATACACTTCAAGGGGTCTGAATACTTTCCGTACCCACTGTAACTCTGTCTGCTACCGATTTATTTCAAACCACAATGTAGACATGGATCAGCTATCAGTGTGTTGGTTGAACATCTGCTGTGTGTGTTCAGTGAAGTGTATCAGTGTGTAGCAGTGAGTTCAGTTTCTGTTCAGTCTGACTGAGGGAGGTTTTTGTACGACGGTTTTTCACTGTGTGAACACATACTGACTGTTGATTTCATGATAACTCTGACAGTAATAAACTGCAGCATCTTCAGCTTGAACTCCACTGATGGTCAGAGTGAAGCGAGAGTTTGATCCACTGCCTGTAAAACGACCTGGAATTCCTGATTCTCGATGGTTGGCCCAGTAAATGAGCAGTTTAGGAGGTTGTCCATCTTTCTGTTGGTACCAGGCTAAAAAGTGTTCCTCATCATCATCATCATCATCAACATCACCAGTATCAACATCCTGACTGGTGGTACATGGTATGGTGACGGTTCCTCCCACAGCAGAGCTGACTGCTGCAGACTGAGTCACTGTGACCTGGCCTCTGGACTCTGAGGAGACACAGACAGAAAGACAAAGCAGCCTCATGGTTCTGTGGGCTTCATTTCAGAGGGACGGATGTTGATGGAGGAGAGCAGTTGGATTCTCTGGACTTTACCTGTGAAGCAGCAGCAGAGGAGAGTCCAGATGAGGACGCAGATCACACTCATGTTTGTGAGCAGGAGGATTTCTCTGTCTTCTCTGGTCCTGAAGGACAGCTGTCAGTCCTCCAGTCTTCAGCTGTCAGGACTATAAACTCTCCCAGAGCACTGGAGCATGGAGCTGCTGATGCAAAGTGTCTCTCTATGGAAATGCTCTGACTGACTCCAACAGGGACTTGATCACTTTCATCACTGACTTTCACTCTGGATTCACACTTTTAGTGGAATATTGAAGGAATGTGCTGGATATTTAAAGCTGAGTCTGGAGTTTTCTCCATTTTCCACATTGTCACGTATGTTCCTGGTTTAGTTTTGGTGAGTTAGTTTGTTTCCCAGTCAGAGAGTGGTGTCTCTCTGCAGTCAGAGGTTTTTGTACAGCGGCTCAATGAGTTTGTATCACTGTGGTTCACGTTCGGTGGAGGAACCAGACTGGATGTTGGAAGTAAGTTGATTCTCCTTTAATAATGATGGCTAAATAGTTCAAATTCAATCATTAAACCTTCTTTTGAATGATTTGAGATCAGAAAGATGTTTTTCTAGATAATTATTTTGATGATGAAGTTTTAATCTCCTCTGATTTCATGTCGTAGAGCTCAGCTCTGCTTCACTTTCAGTAAATGAAGGAGAAAAGTTTTCCTCTCAAGCTTCCAGTGGATTAAAATCAAGATTAAGTGATTAAAAACCATGGTTGTCACAGTTAATCATATTAATCATGA